>NC_090234.1:20958697-21256197 GCF_024489055.1 Chanodichthys erythropterus
CATTCTCAATTTTATTCAAAACAAATATTATTTTGCAGTTCCTGACTTTAATAATTTGCCTATGCCATATTTTACTTGGATTTTGCACTTGTGGAGTGTTCAGTTTTGACCATGGGTACATTATTATTATTATTATTATAAGACTGTTTTCCCATTCTCTTTGTCCCTTTGACTGGCAGAAGCTCAGCAGCCTGTAATTAAGTTTACTTTGCCATTAGTTACTTAAAAATCTTAAAGCAAATCACAACAGAAGCTCTGTAGATACTAGCCAGAGGGGAAAACTTGTCTCTTTAGATATTCTGCTTTTAATCATTAATCCTCATATTGTTCTTAAACCATATGCTGTTATTTATTTATGTGATAAACAAAAGATTTCCACACTGGTCTTTTCCATTAAACAACACTGAAAGTCCTGTAAAAGTACAGGCAAAAGTCATTATTCACAGATAATCTTGATTTCCATTCAAGAAATAACACAAGCAAAAGTAAATAATGGCAACCTTTTTGGAGGTGAACTATTCATTTAAAATAAAAGTTAGAATAATGACATCAGGCCACTTGCCTCTTAAAAGTCTGACTCATGAACATTTATTTTGAAATTGGTAGGTGAACAACAGCAAGAAAATAATAATTTGTCTGCTGTGAAGAAAACAGCAAAGTGAGAAGCCTTGGACAGCTGGTACTGCTAGACCTAGCTGAATCGGCACAATGAATAATGCAACAAAACAGGCTTGTCATCCCAGATGCCTCTTTCGTGCACATCAAGAGTACTCTCTACCAAAATGTGTCAAAACACCAGGGAGAACAGTACTCAACACTAGCCGAGCAATGATTAGTGAAGAGGTTGTGATATGAGAGATTATAGTTTAGCAATGCAAGTTTGCAGTTTATGCTGATTTACTGCTGACATGCATTTCTGATTTTATGTTTAAGGGACTGTTGGTGGCCACAATCTTCTGCTTTTTCAACGGAGAGGTAAGAGTTTACCCCACTAAAATGAAAATTTTCCTGTTTATCTGCAAGGAATTACAGATTGTGCAACATCCTTTTCCTTGAAAGCAAAGCTCAGATATGGAGATTCTGTATTGGCTGTTTAATTCTAAATCCTAAAAACATTGGCAGAAATCCACATGTACCAATGTGAGAAGCCTGAGTCAGAGGGAACCTGTCCAAATCATTTTGTTTTTTCATTGAGTTGTTTTAGAGGCAGTGTGGTAATGCAGAAGCTATTATGGATAACATTTCCAGTCTGGCAGTTAATAAAACCTGTATGCTTAAATGGATAGCTGGTGCTATGATGATATATGTGTCAGTGTGCTTTATAGTTTTCAAAATGTATGACGAATATCCATATCAAAAATAAAGGTTCCAAAAGGGCATAAATGGCATAGAAGAACCATTTATGGTTCTCCAAAGAACTCTTAAAGGGGCTATATGTAGAATTCAGAAACCCTTGTTATTAGCGACACCAGTGGCCGTTAAGTGAACTGCAGCAAGACATACAAGACACTGAATGTGATTCAATGCCATGATATAATCACTTAGCGATATACTTGTAATGTACATCTTGATGCCACCCCTGCTGCTGGAAGAGAATATGTAAATACATACTGCGTGCTTTCCTCTTAAAAACAAAATAAACACAACAAAAATGACAGTGGTGAGAAAACAGCAGTTAAGAAAGCATCTTATCATAGCGATGTGGATATGTTTTTACCAGCTCTGCAATTCACCACCATCATGTTGACAGATGAGGTCATTGAAATTACACTTTTGTTCACAGTTTTGATAGTTTTATTATGAAGTAGCCAATATTTGAGACTATATAGATCTGGCTATGTGAGACTATAGTTTGAATAAATCTCTTTTCTTTGCATGACACATGGACATTAGAGCACAGAATAGCCCTTTCAGCATTATTGTGAATTTTCATTTCATGTGTCACAAAACAAAACAAAAGGCTCTTGGGAGTGTGCGGCAATGTCACATCCTTTGGATTTTCCCGGCAAAAATGTCCTGAGTCCTTAACATAAAAATTAGTCTACAGGCTCTCATAGACAACCTAGGAAGTCAGGGAAGGTCTCTAAAATCATTAAAGTTTTGTTACAAGCAGTTCACACATTATCAAAAAAAAAGTGATTAATACATGAAAATTCGAACATTTTCTTAGTGTTTTAATAATCTGAATAACCTTTTTCCACCATAAAATTGAAATGAAAGATTCCATGAATGTTAAAGTCCCCCTGAAATCAAAAGATTTTTTTTCCCCCAGAAAACAGTTTTTTTAGCTTTTAGTATTAATATGTTAGCCTTAAGGTTATGAATAAGCTGGTGTGTTCCAAATCAATGACAAAATTCGCATTTAGAAGATATAAGCATTCAAAACTTACAGTCTCTCACTTCCACTAAAATGGATCATGGATCTTCATGACATCAGCGCCAACTTCAGCTTCTTATAAAATCTTCTGTCCAATCAAATGCTCTGTAGAATCTGAAGTCCCGCCCCCTCATACACTATAAACAGACGCTGAAGCTGCAGTCACTTGTTCACACATTTACTAATTTCTATATGTTGAATGGCACATAGTACACTATATAAAGGATAGGGAACAATTCAGACAGTGTAAATATGATTTCCATTGACGCGTATGAAGTCCGGTTTCTCGTTAGTGTCACGTGAACCGCCACAGCGTGAGCACAGTCTGCTCTGGTCCAGAGACACGAGAGTACAGAGCTATATTTTTAAAGCAATATGGAGGAGAAACGGTAAGAGATTATGAGGAAAATTGGGTTTTACGAGCTCAACGGCTCTGGCCGAGCTATGATCTTAGGAAAATTGGATATTTTGAAAAAAGGGGAGGAGCTTCTAGATATATCACGCCCTGTCTTCCTGTTTCTTTGGAAATTACTTGAATAAAGCTGCGCTTTCCAAGGAAATTCAGTCGGCCTTAAAAGGTTCTTCATGAAACCATCAGTGCTAACAAAGAACCTTAATTTTTAAGAGTGTATATATCAATTTCATAATATATGTTTATGAAATATCAATTTCATAATATATGTTTTACTGTTTTGAGTTTTGTTGCATGGTACTGTGCTATTTAAGAACTGATGCCAGACTTATAATTAGTTAAACTTATAAATCAATTTAGATGAATTACTTTCATTTGTACAATATAGTAATTATTTTAATTAGGATATCCAAAAATATACATTATTACATGGTAATTTAATCATGCTGACAATCGTGCTGTTTTAGCGAATTTCAGAGTATCTGTGACTACAAATATTATATTTTATTATTATTTGCTAAATTTCTAAATAATAAACTTTTATATGACAAATGTTTTATATGACAATTTCCATTACAAAAAATTAAATTGCGATATATAAAATTACAGTGAAATTTTATGTTTTTGGTCATGACACACCCCCCCCAAAATGGTGACATGAGTTTAGAGATTTTGGGACAGATTTGCTAACAGCTTGCAGCAGTGCAACTCTCTTTAGGCATTAAAAACTACCGTCAGGATTTACTAAAGACGTGCAGTGAAAAATGAGCACTGAAAGCGTGTGGACAGTTATTTTTATGACTGACCTTATTGCATATTCTTTTCTAGGATCCTGTTCAGATGCAAAATTTATGGGAGGAGAGTATTTAAATGAATTATGCAAGGTGATTTACTAAGGTTTGCGTTATTCAATATACTGGTATTTGTGCCATTATTTACTGCCCAAAAAGCATGTCTTAGACCAGATGCTAATTTGCGCTGCTCTTGTTAGATTGCGCTGGTCATTATGGAAATGATCCGGCTGCGTCTGTGTTCTTTCATTTGTGCGTCATCAGTAGATCACTCCCATAGGCTTTTTTTTGGAATTGTTCTCTAATTTGCCCTGTTTAGTAAATCTGTCCAAATCATAAATCTTATTTTATAAAACTAGTTAAATGTGAATTGTTAAATGCTCAAAAAGTAGATCATGTTTTATTAATTCTGCATGATAAGTGATGTATGTTCACTGAGATCATCTGTCCATACCTTCCCCAGGTCCAAGCGGTTTTAAGGCGGTACTGGAATCAGTACCGCATCCAGTTTGGAAGCACCATCGCGCAGTCCGATGCTATGAGGTCTGCCTCGTACACGGCATCCTCCATCACAGAGGTCCAGGGCTGTTACAGCATCGATGGCCACACAGAACACTTGAATGGCAAAAACTGCAATGACATTGACAACATCTTAAAACCAGAGAATCCCTTTGCCTGATGCCACGGAACGTGGCAGTTTATATATAAACTGTTGGTTACAGCAACAGCTGTCACATGGCTGACTTGGACCTTTCTACCCATAATTCACCACTCATACTCTCTGAAGGGTGGAGAAAAGGTATTTCTCCTAGAATTTACACTGAAAAACATTTTGCTACCTTCATTCAATGTTCAATGGACAAATACAAGCATTATTTGCCATGTCTTTGTACTTCACAGTGTTTTAGTTTGCTCGACTGCTGTCTGCAGTGGAATTAAATGTAAATATTCAGCTCTTATATGTAATGCACTTCTTTGTCTTATAGGATTGTCCCTGTGATAAAAAAAGATAAATCTAATCCAAATGATGACCACACTGAGAAATGTATATTTTTAAACAAAAACTATATACATGTTGGAAAAAAAATTGAAGAGTTCACAAAAGCCAGTGCCGCTTTTTCTTTTATAAGGCTGTGTGACCACCAATGCGTTTTAGCCAGCTGAAAATGCTAGATGCTCTGCTGAAAATGCCTATCTGTGAGTGCTTAAGAGTGCTTCGGCACTGCAGTTTTTTTTTTTTTTTCAGTTGAGACACTTTGTTGCTATGATACGGAATACCCTCGGCACTGTTACTTGTAATTGATTTCGCAGATAATTTGTTACAGACTAAAAATGTTGACAATGTAGAGTACCTGCTATGTATGCTCGGAGACCAGCAATATTAGGCCCTGTTTACACTAGTGCATTTTTGTTCGGCGTTTTAAAATGAAAACGATCCTCGTCTACACTGGCATTTCCACAGCATTTCAGAAACGATCTCCGTCTATACTACATGACCGTTCATGCACACTGGGCATACGCCTACATGTGTAAACAGTTGCCTCTTGCACATGTAGGCAGCTGCAGTATTAAAAAAATGCAGAGTTTAACTACACAGTGGCTGCTAAAAATGACAACAGACCCAGCAAAGATTGCAGTTCAGTCTCCATGTTACTGTTTACATGGTCATCAAGGATATGCAGAGCGAACAGCCACGCCATCGTTTTCGAAAGTCTCCGTTTTTGAGGTTCGAAATTGCTGGCGTAGTGTAAACGACAGGTGTAACCGTAGCAAACAAAAACACACTAGTGTAAACGGGGCCTTAATTTCTTATTCATTTTGTTCCGTTCTCTGCTTGTTGATGATGTTTTACAGCAAGAATGTTGTGAAAGTTGGTCGGTGTTGTATTTGTCCTGCCCTTCCTCCACTCTGATTGGATGGCTGACTAAAAAGTGAAAGTGATGAGCGCAGCGTTTCACTCAAAGTTTTACTCGACCGTAAAAACGTTGAGCGCTCAAAGCTTGAACGTGAAAAAGTCGCTCAGCCTCGTTATGTTCCTGTGTTCCCATTGAAAACAATTGGAAAAGTACGCTAGCAGCTGGATAAAATGCTTTGGTGGACACACAGCCTAATAATGATTTGGCAACTATTTTAACGTAAATCTGAAACCGTATCATAGCCAGCTGTTGTCTTTGTTTATTTGGACAAGAAGTAAATTGAAACTTCAGGAAGAAATCAATAAGATTTAGTACTTTTAGTATGCACAATTTTGGTCTCTAATTGCCATTTAAGTATATCCTTTATTTGACAACACAAATCACAAATATTGTGAGTTCTTTGTAAAGTAATTCCAAAACACCTGCTTTAGGGACTCCTGAAAATGACACTGGAGATTGGACCATAATTTATGTAAGAACTCAAAAATATGCTTATCACTTTAAAATATACAGTATTTCTCAATATAATCTAATTTATATTCTTATTTTTTCACAATTAAATGTATACTACCCATGCCACATTTTCAGTGTTTTTTGACTTCATATTTCTTAACATGCTTGTAGTGTTCAGTCATGTGACTTATGAAATAAGGTACAATAATCTGCTACCTAGAATCTGCTACTCATATTTCCTATAATACGCTTGGAGTGTTTGAGATATCGCTCTCTTGTGTCAAAGTGCAGGGATTCAGAAGCAACTAAATAAAAAAAAGGTTCTTGATATTTGACCCTTTGGCTTCTAAAGACACTTTAAATTCTACATTTCACTAAATTCAATAACATTCCATGATTTGAGTAATGTGCCCAGTGTTTATTTCCTTTGATGTCACAGCTTTACTCACTCCGTTCTTCTCTGAAAATCAGCAAGTGTTCATAATGCTTAAAGGAATAGTTCACCCAAAAATGAAAACTGGCATTATTTGCTCACCTTCATGTCATTCCAAACCCATGTGCAGTTAGCTATTTCTGTTGGAAAAAAGGAAAACTTCTGATGAATCTTACTCCACTCTTTCTACTCATGCACATATATATATATATATATATATATATATATATATATGCTTTCTGAACTCGTACAATATTTACATTTCGATCTCTTCACTTCACATGACAAACAGACTGAAATCTGAAGTCATTATTCACTGAGCCTGTTATGAATGAGCCAACTGAAGGTTCATAAATCAGTGGAAAAAAGACTCCCCGATCTGGTCACATTATTTTTGGGTGAACTACTCATTTTTAATTCCTGCTTTTGTCCATATTAGACCATGCAAACAGAATTGTTGACACAGGTAATGCTACAAACGTGCGTGAATGTGCTTGTATTAAATATGTAAATATTATATTGTTAGCTGTAATCACATCTGAATATTTCATAGGGGTGTGCATAATATTGCTTTGCATTACACTCTAAACAAGAAACATTTCTCTATCTGGGCTCAGAGCAAATCAGTATTAATACTGCAAATCACAGCATGTAAATAAAATGCCAAATATCCACTGTATCATCTCATTAAGTTCCGCAGACTCAACACAACATTTCATTTTCATGAATGTGTGCCAATTACTGTCGCTCATGATGTTTTGTTATGTTGTTTGTGATCATTTGTGTTTCAGTTAAAAAAATACTCACTGCAGGACGGTTTCATAGGTTTCATAGTATGTTGCAAATATACATTTGCTTGTTGTTTTTCTTCCTGGTATTTAAGGTTGTACTTTTTATGAAAGTTAATTTTGCTTTCTATGTTGGTATCAGAATAGTTGTATTGTGTCTATGCTGCACCTAAACTCAACCACTACAAATGTTCTTTTCTGTATGAATGTAATATGTCTTTTGTTCTCTTGAGGTGTATTCGTGTAACATTTATTTCATAAAATGTGGGCAGTGTTGCAATCATGTGTATTGTATTATTCTGTAATTATAGATTATTATTTCAAGTGTCTTGTTTGAATGCTAATGTGCATTTCATTAAAAGCACTGGGGTGGGGAATAGATGTTGGTCAAAATACAAAAGTACCTCAAAGGTTCCATTATTCACACTGAACTGGATTGAAATTAATTTACTCAAATTCCAAGGGCAATCTCTAATGAAGTCCTCTCACAAAGTCATGTTCGTCATCAAACGTGTCCTTCAACTGCCTTCAGTCGAGTGCACTGCTTTGTTAGTTAGAGGAATTTTAACAACTAGACTCCTGGCTAAAAATGGCTAAATATTTAGTGGTCTTTTAACGGCCTTAATCATTTTAATCACAAATCACTGTTCAGGGAATAGTTCAAGTAAGAGTCAGTGTAAATCCAGTTAATGTTAATGGTTTCAAACAGTTCATGTCTCCTAGTTCATTTGAGTTCATTGTGAGAACATATTCACTAAAGGGTTCTGAAGAAGACCAAACATGAGGCTAATGGACTTGTTCTCAAGCCACTTTGCAGTTTGGGAAGGAGCATTGGATTGTTGAAAAATAACATCTGATCCCTCCTTTTCAATTGTGGGAAGCAAGACATTCCGCAATATTCCCCAATACCGGCAGCTAAAAGGCTCCCCCCACATTCTTCCTTTACTGTGGTAGAAATGCATTTATATTTCTCAGCAGATTTTCAAAGACATCGCTCTGGAGCATCACCGTGCAACTCGTGTTTCATAGTGATTCATCACTCCACAGTCACACACAACTTCCCATATTCTGCCACGATCTTCATTCTGTCTTTGATGTTTCTGTTTCTGAGACCGCAATGGCTTTTTAAGTACAGTATTTGCTTAAATTTTGCTAATTTCCTGACCAATAATTTGTGGTTTAGACGAGTAAAAGCTTAGTGTTTAGCCATCTTGGGCTTGGCCCTTTTTTGGGGGGCTCAGGAGTGCATAATGCTATGTTTCAATCCATCCATCAAGAATAATAATAATAATAATAATAATAATATTTTTGTATTTTTATAGCGCCATTACTTTACAAAAAATAAAATATTGTTATTAGCTAAAGTGTTAATTAGTAAATATTATACAATAAAATATCTATAGGCATCTTTGCAGCTAAGTTAAAGGATTTGTTCACTTTCAAATGAAAATTACCCCAAGCTTTACTCACCCTCAAGTCATCCTATGTGTATAAGACTTTCTTCTTTTTGATGAACACTCTGAGTTATATTAATAAATATCCTGGAGTATCCGAGCTATGTGTTACCAAACGTGTGAAATATGAGCTGAAGAATGTGTCTCCATCCATCATAAACATACTACACATGGCGCCGGAGGGTTAGTAAAGGCCTTCTGAAGCGAAGCGATGCATTTGTGTAAAAAAACCCAAAAACATCTAGCTTCCGCCAGACTGCCTTCCAAATTCTTCAAAAAGCTTATGTTGTACATCCTACGCCTTCCCTATACGGAACTGACGTGATGCCAGTTAAAGTTTTTGAAGAATACGGAAGGCTTTCTGGCAAAAGCTAGACGTTTTACTTCGTAACTTGTTAAATATGGATTTTTTTTTTTTTTTTTTTTTTTTTTACACAAACGCATCGCTTCGCTTCAGAAGGCCTTTATTAACCCTCCGGAGCCGTGTGGAGTATGTTTATGATGGATGGAGACACTTTCTTCAGCTCATACTCATTTGGTTACGCATACTGCCATTATAAAGCTCGGATGTGTCAGGATATTTATTAATATTTTTACGGTTGTGTTCATCAGAAAGTGAACTAATCTAAGGCTGCTCTGTGCCAGCTCAAAAATCAGTTTAAGGATACAATACTCCATAAAATATGCCTGTTCTGACCCACCCCATGCCTTAGTGTCATTTACAATTGCTGTACCTCTGAGCAGCATTAAACAGTCTGTGTAGACTAAATGCCTCTACAGAAGCTCTCCTTTGCCACATTTGCAGTGTAAAGTTGACATGACTATACAGGGTGCAGTTTGTGAGAAAACAGAGGGGGGGATATTTTGAAAATTTAGATTTCCCTAGTGTACATATGTGCATTTTTAAGACATTTTAAGGCCAACAAATTGGATAACAATAGCTTTAAAACCATGTCAACAAATCCTACCGGGGATAAAAATAATTCAGCAGAGGCAGGGGATACATAGACCAGAAGGGGGGAAATCCCCCCCCCCCCATCCCCCTCTACAAATCTCACAGGGACGTGCACAGGGGGGTTGCTCAGGTTGCCCGGGCAACTGCCCATATGCCCTTCTCGACTCACGTTGCCCTTCCGAGGTGGAAAAATATAAGTAAAATAATCGTACAATGGATGCAGAATTTCACGTAGGCCTCGATAAAATAAATAAATAAATAAATAAATAAATAACCGCAAAGCCTCATTCACTTCCATATTTGGGCACCCGTCCGAAAGTGGAAGTCAGTAGGGGAAGGGCAAACTCTGAGTGCACGCGACCAGCACCTGAGCTGAGCCTGCATGAGCGGCACTGGAAGGAGATTGTCGCGGTTGTCGGGTGAGACGACGTAACGTTGTCGGAAAGGTGAGTAAGGTTATAATCGTTAACGAAAACGAACGAAAAAACGAAAACTAGGTGGGTTTAACTAACTGAAATAAAAATGAAAACGAGGCATTACAAAAAAACGATAGCTAACCAAAACTGTAATGTGTGTTTGGCAAAACTAACTAAAATAAAATAAAATTATAGATTAAATGTCCTTAGTTTTTCGTCTTTGTCAATGTCTTTCAAAGAGCAAACGTTCAGCTGCATTTCATTTTCCCGCGTCTCTCTCACATACTCACGCGCACACAGCCCCTCCCCTCCGTGCACACCTCCATGAGAACGAGTGTTGGAAGCAAGTTCGCGAAAGGTTGGTATCTCGTGAAACCTTTACACAATCACACATTAAGAAGTGGTATAAAAATATTTTTAATTCTGAATATAATTTTGTCCGTGTGTTAATGTCGACCCGATAAGCGATTGCTAGAAAGTTAACGACGCAAGTTTGAGGTAAAATGCGCTTGGGTTGTCGATGTCAAAACACTATTTAAGCTGTGATTCAAGTAAGGAATAATTGACGACGGGCCGTTGAATTATTAGAAAAATAATGCACACCTGAGGTGGTGATTCGGTCACGACTCGAAGCGGAGTCAATTATTCCGCTTATACCACGGTTACCACACCTCAAGACATCGATCCGATGATAGGCCTATATTTAAAGGGATTCGTTCGTTTTTTTTACTTAATTGCTATTGTGGTTAGGACTATTTATTTCATATCTTATGTTATTCTCAGTTCTTCATATAGCCCGTGAGTTTTTAAAAAAAAATTATTTATTGTTGGTAGGGGAGTGCCCTTTTTTTAGGTCAGAGCAACTGCCCCTCAAAATTCCTGTGCATGTCCCTGCCTGTGTCTATATAATAAAAATGTCTTTTAAAGGCACAATATGTAAATTTTCACCGCTAGAGGTCGCTTATTCAAAACAAAGGCATAGCTTGATGATGCCTTGATTTCGTGGAGTTATGGGAGGTTTTGTCTTCATGTCTACAGCTGGTGGAAAAAAATCAGATGGGACTCTGGCAGAAATCATATTCATAGATGAGCTAACGTATTAAAGATTCATCAACAGTACTGTAGTTTGAAGCAGGGTGTGGCTGAAAGCCGTTGGAGCGAAACAAGGCCAAAGGAATGATTGCTAATGAGAGACGAGTGCGACACACGTCTTGAGAGCAGTGGAGCCTTTATTATGCCACAGTCACCGCTTCTGCTTCTTCCGGTCATGTGTATGTAAGGTAACACAGCGCTGTTTTATCATATTAGATACATTTGTGTGTTAAAAGTTGTTATAATGCTACTCTGTGCATTCACTCGGTGGCTGCTATTAGACTTTTGTTGCACACTGCAGTAAGCTAGATCAATATTAGACATGGTAAAACATGGTACTCACTGTAAATCAAGAAAACGAGATTTAAACATTAAGACTTACTGTGTTCAGCTGTAGAACAGTGATTCGTTTTCTGTCAGTGAATATGTCCATCCAAACAGCTGCTCACCTGTCTAATAAAACATAATATATTAAAGCGTCTTTGGTGTTTCCATGGTTTAAACCGTAAATCAAGGGTAACGCGGGTATGATGTCATTGATAGGCGATGCACGGACATGGTCCGTGTCCTCCTTAAAATTGATTTTTTCTCTGGATTTAAACATTCTTGGAAACATTTGGGATAATGTAAGTACACAAGTCAACAAAACATTACATTCTTCCAGTGATTTTTGGATATTTTAATCCAAAAATCTTATATACTTTGATTTTAACAGTATAAAAAAACCTAGTTGTCTGAAAAAAAGTATAAACAGACTGTGAACTGCTCATTTATTAGTAGCCGGATGAAAAAATGTAATGTGTAATTAAGCACCAAATAGAAATGGTGAATATGAGGTAAAGAGTTACTCAAACAGTAAAAATTAGAAGATGATATAGCTGAATTCCTACCAGCTAGAGTAAATTTACAAGAGTAATGTCTGTTCTGCATGTCATCAGATACTTTTGAGAACTAAAGGGCATCATGCTGGGAGTGAAGACTAAAAAAAAAGTTTACCAAGGAAGTATTGCCCACCAGATGTTTCCTTTGACATGCCACAGTGCAGCATTAAATTGAGAACATATGCTGTCCACCATCTTGGACAGAATTAAGTAAACGGGGCAATCCCAGAGAGCACTGTGGTGAAGTCTTTACAACACTTGAATGGAAAACAAACTGTGAGAGCCATACAAAAAATACAAGACTGCCTTGGAGACGTGGAGTCATCATCAATACTATTCAAGTCTGAAATGTTATATTTTGGTGCCCATTTTCCTTTAGCTTGAGCACAGAAGAAAATGTGTTTTATTTATTCTGTTCCAACTGAAAAGATCATGTTCAATGTTCAAGCTAAAAAAAAAAACAATCTCTCTCAACACGTAGAACGGTGTCTAATCAGAGGGAAAGTCCACTGAAACTGAGAGCTGCTGAAACAGGTGGGCTAACATACACTTGACAAACAGGAGATAAGCATTCATTCCTCTGCCCACATGAATGCGTGTTCACCATATGTTCTGCTTTATCCAAGAATTTTAACAGTAACCTACGTCATTGCCTTAAATAAATAGTACTCATCTGTATTCACGGAGATACGGCAGGAATGATGAGGCAGTTCTGCCAGGTGAGGAATGCAGTTGAAGAGACTACACTGATTTTTTTACCAAGAGGATTAGAAGTAACCCCAAAATGAACCAAGAACATACTGAGAGTATTTAAAATGCCACATTAGTCATAAAAATAAAATAATAATTCACTCCAAAATTGTCATCCTGAAATCAATGCCAAAGACAAGGACATACAGAAAAAGTCAGATGGAAAGGAATAAATTAAAGAGCACTTCCAACAGCAGCTCTCTTGGAAGACTGCAAATGATGTTGATTAAGTACATGGGGAAGAACTATAGAGTCTTTTCAGTGTTTGTAGGCACATTAATGCTTTCTACCTATACTTTGGAGTTGCATATCTTTGCTCCCCCTGAGAATATATTCCAATTAACATTACTCATTTCTAAATGGGTTAATCTGTCTTCACATTGATTAATCTATTCAACTGTCTTGATATGAATGACTTGAATCTCTCACAATCTCACACAATGGAGATGCAACAACATTAACATCCATGTTATAAAAACACAGTTAGCCCTAAATGACCTAAACAGCAGGCAGGCCACACTAATGGAAAATAACACAGGGTGGAGGCTGCCCAAGGCCAGTGTCACCTGCATTTAGCTTCAAAATCTGATAAAAACGTGCTTTATTACAATTCACAGATGGGTGAGCAACACTCACTTTCATCCTCACATATTCATGTGCCTATAGGGAAAGGCATGACTGAAGCACAGCAAATGGAAAACACGCATAGAAAAGCCTATTCTTCCATTTGTTTATTTCACTAATTGCACATAGTTCTTACATCACCAAAAATGATTATATTGTTGAAACGACAGCACATTTAATTAAAATGATCATGACTGGCCAAACAACATGCACAGTTGAATGAAATGCACATATGACTAGCATTACATGCAAATTAAGCTTTCTTTCATTTTAATTGGATAAACACTGGCATGTAAATATCCATAAGAATCAAAACAGTTCATTGGGCAATATTATGATCGACGACATAACTGTCACTATACTAGACATAACAATAAAAAAAACTCCAACAAGACCCTGAAGGGACATCTAAGAGAACATCCATGGGTAGGAAATTGCAATTTACCAGCATTAACCTCCTGACATATGACTGAGCTTAATATATGACTCATCCAAGAGAGGCTGGAATGAATTTTTAAAAAAGTACTCATATTGGTAGGTGCATTCTATTTCAGAAGAAAACATTCATGATAAATCTTTCAAAAATGTATAAATAATTCAGGATCACTCCTGAACTCGGACAAAATGTTTGACTTCATAGTACATACAATGGGGTCCTGAACCCCATGGCAGCCTGTGACCTGTGACACATTGACCTGGGCAGCACAGATTCATTCTAGAAACAAAGGCGCCAAACGTGTGTTTGTTCTATCTAATCAAGCCCTGTCTTTGATAGCACAGGAAATGGGCAGATGGGAGAGTCTTTACTCTGTGAAAACAATCACTAAAGACCATCCAGATAGCACTGGTCCCCCCTCAGCAATGCAACCAGGATTTTAAGGGAGTTGACTATTTACTTGTACAATTTCCAGTTATCTGTAAAATAAACAAGACATTTGAATAAGAGCTCCTTCCAAGGGAATAAGGGACTGTGGTGCATTTGATGTGATAATATAGAGTTATATCACTTGTTCAACTTCAAAAGGCCCCAAACAAAACGTCTCTGGACTTTTGGAATGCTCTTTTCACTTTGTTGTAATGTTTGGGACATCCTGAGGCAATACAATACAGGCAATATAAACAGGATCTCAAATAACATAACTGCTATAAACAATAATGATTATAATTTTGAGAAAAAAATAAAAAGTAATAATTTACCTTTTATTGTGGAACCCTACAAAATTTATAGATGTTCTTTATATATAATCAATAGATTTTCTTCATAAAAAAGTCTGGCCATATTATAGGGTGACAAAGCCAAGATTCATCAAGCTCAAATTGTGAAAAAATGGCTGGGAGGGAGCATGAAGAATCATTTTCACAAATGAATTAACAGTCCAGACCTTAAATTCATTGAAAATCTTTAGGATGTGCTGGAGTAGACTTTACAGAGTGCTCACCTCTTGCACTGTGATGGAAATAACATTTATTTCCATCAAGAGGTGCATTAGTTTTATGGTCAAGATCTTGTATTGACAATGCCAAGTCAAGCAAAGGAACAAATCCACAATGGATAGGTTTCTTTTCATTTATTTTGAACAGACAGTAGTGCAAATTACAGTTTGTTACACCTAGTAAAATTGAGTCCCTCTTAAGTAGTTGGTACAGTACAGCCTTCTGTATTAAGCACTAAGCAGTAAACAGAATGTACTATTTTTTGACCTAGACTGATAAAAACAAAAGGCATTTGGTCACAATCAGCTACAAAACCGAAAAGCATTGTGTGTTATTAAAGTACAAAATAAATACAGGGAGTGCAGAATTATTAGGCAAGTTGATTTTCTGATCATATTTTTTTTCCAAGCACATTTTACCAATTCCAATCCACATCAATCTTAATAACTACTATTAATATTGTTTTTAATCATTTATAAGTGATATATAATTGTTCATGAAGGCTGGAAATGAAGAATGCCCTATATTCAGGTGTGCAGAATTATTAGGCAGGTTTTCTTTTACAGATAAAATGAGCCAAAAAAGACATTTAACTCCGACATAAAAGTCAAAAATTATTAAATACTCATGAGAAGGACGCAATACTAATGTAATACTAGAAATTGCAAAGTTAAAGCATGACCATTGGACAGTGAAATGCTCATTGGGTCAGCGGGGTCATACAAAAACAGCTGGAGAAGAAAAGACACGTTAACTGCAAAATAATTAAGAATTCAGGTGAAGAATTAAGTGTGAAACCATCAGGAACCCTTTAGTCTCCAGCGCCACCATTTCCCAGTACTGAAACCTACCTGGAGTCTTCAGAAGTGTGAGGTGTCAGGATCTCAGAGACTTAGGTTAGGTGAAGAATCCTAAAAAATGACCCGCTCTTAATAAGAATCACAAGCTGAAGTGTTATAAAGTACATGAAGACTGGGTACATGAAGACCAGCACCACATCCTCTTGTACCACTGTTTGAAGAATTTATCTTCCAGAATCTGGCAGTAAGTTTTGGAAGATCATTTAGTCCATCTCTGCAAGATGGACATTTCAGGATAAGAGATGGACTAAAAGTGAACTCCCACACCTTACTGCCAGATTCTGGAAGATAAATTCTTCAAACAGTGGTACAAGAGGATGTGGTGCTGGTCCTTCAGGAGTCACTCTCAAGCTGTCTGTCTATAAGGCCTATAAAAACCCAGTCTTCATGTACTTTATAACACTTCAGCTTGTGATTCTTATTAAGAGCAGGTCGCTTTTTAGGATTCTTCACCTAACCTAAGTCTCTGAGATCCTGACACCTCACACTTCTGAAGACTCCAGGTAGGTTTCAGTACTGGGAAATGGTGGCGCTGGAGACTAAAGGGTTCCTGATGGTTTCACACTTAATTCTTCACCTGAATTCTTAATTATTTTGCAGTTAACGTGTCTTTTCTTCTCCAGCTGTTTTTGTATGACCCAGCTGACCCAATGAGCATTTCACTGTCCAATGGTCATGCTTTAACTTTGCAATTTCTAGTATTACATTAGTATTGCGTCCTTCTCATGAGTATTTAATAATTTTTGACTTTTCAGTCTGAGTTAAATCTCTTTTTTGGCTCATTTTATCTGTAAAAGAAAACCTGCCTAATAATTCTGCACACCTGAATATAGGGCATTCTTCATTTCCAGCCTTCATGAACAATTATATATCACTTATAAATGATTAAAAACAATATTAATAGTAGTTATTAAGATTGATGTGGATTGGAATTGGTAAAATGTGCTTGGAAAAAAAAAATATGATCAGAAAATCAACTTGCCTAATAATTCTGCACTCCCTGTAGAGTAATAAAAAAATAAAACTTGCATCAGGAGTGTTACAATTTGCTCCACTTAAACTATATTTAAAACATTCAAAGCTTAAGCCCAACCCTCCTATATCTATTTTCCCACATTCCGCTCTGTTTCGCGCAAAGTTGAGATTGTGAATCCCAAAGTATGTGACTGAATTTCGTCATCAGAAGAATACGCACACCTCTGGATTTTTGCAACTGTGCGTATTTGTACGCGCAGGTCACTCATGCAAATTAAATTAAATTGCCACAAGGTGGCAACCCTGTCCTAGGGGTGTCGATTCACAAGGTAGTCAAAGAAAAACTGCATAAACAGAACAGACTGGAACGCATGCAAGCTACAGCGACAATGGAGGCCTACATAGATGAGAGATTGTGCGAAGAGTAATCTCATTTGTACAACTCTAGCATGAAAGAATATAAAGATGTTTACATGGGTTGTAACGGGTGGCGAGAGACTCCTCAAAACGGCGCATGCGTCAAAAACCTGTGTTTGCGTACTAATCAAATAAAGTATACTTTCCAAGGCTGTGTGTTTGACTGTGCTTATATACTAGCGTAGGCGTAAAAAGATGAAGTATACCCAGGGCTCGAGCCTTTCAAAGTATTGTTCATTGTCCATGAGCGCAGAAAGGAACATTTGAAGCATACGCACTACCAAGTGGACTTTGTTTTCAAGCGTTCAAGTCATATGCATATGCACTGTTCATGTTCTGCTCTTTTTCTTGTTGTGGTGGTTAGCAAACAGTGTTATATTACTGCGTGCGACCCTGGATTGGAGTGTGGATCAACATGAACATTTACTAATGAATAACTGATACTGATACATTTTTACCTGTAGTTTATCCAACTTGGGGGGGAAAAAACGTGCAGTTAGTCCTGATATACAGATATAAATATTGATGTCTTTCTTGTACAAGACGAGTCAACAATATTCAAAAACCAGGAAGAGGAAGTTAATGTGACAAACCCTCGAAGACATTCAGAAAAAAGACAGATGTCCCCTACAGAGGCAAAAATGTGCATGGCTCCCAGGAGGATATATGATTTCAATTAGTTTTTATCCTTGCAAGGGCTGTTGGGTGATCTGCTCAGTTTTAACAACTTTCACATGGTACAACAAGAGACCTTTAGTCAGAGAATGCAGAAATGAGATTATGCAGAGATTCCCATAAATAGCAAGACAATGTACACATTACAGCAATACAGACACAAATGCACACTAAATGCAGCACAAGTACAAGAATGCCAGTCTGGAGAGTCCTATTTTCTGACCCGCCACAAATTATCCTATTTGTCCAAATGAACGGATGAAATATAAGAGGTGCGGCACTGTAATTTTACAGTTGACGTCAAGAGATGTGAAAATGCGTCAGATATGGACAGCACACATAATTAAACCTCAGCCATTTTCAAAGTGACTGAAACTGGGTCCCACAGCAACCGAATTGAGGTTGTTATTGATCCATAACTGTTCCCCCCACGTTTGCACCCACAGTTTATTCTGAAAGCAATAAACACAGAGTTCATGCTGTTGTCAGATGTTTGACCTATGCATTCTGAGAAATTGTGGCTCTCTCTCACACTTCCCAGGAGAGTCCATAGTGGACACAACAAGGACAGGTGCTGTTATTTGAGAGCCTGGGGTGTATAGGCCACAGCTGTGAGCGAAAGAGCCCAGTGAGCATGCCATATGCCTCTGGGAACATCCTGTCGTAGTTGTCTGGGCGCAGCATGAGCCAAATTAAACTCAGACAGCCAAAATGTTAGCTATATTACAGATCCATTGCATTGCACATTCTGGGTCAACTGAAAACAGCTGCACTGGTTCAGCAAAACTACTTGTGTCATAATAATGTTTTAATAAAAATGAAAAAAAAAAAAAAAAAAAAAGAATAAGTTAATTAATAATATAGATATACAGGGGTTGGACAATGAAACTGAAACACTGGCCAATATAGTGTTGGAGATTTCACGCCTATATATGCATGGCCTGGTGGCGGATCTTCACTGATTTTACATTCCCTCAGTAAGATCAGAGTGTGAAGGTTAAATTAGCAGAGCAAAAGCACAGCTGTACATAAAATATTGTAATCCACACAACATAATGGAAGACATGTCCGAGTTCAATGAAATTGTTGGTGCGCATCTCGTTGGCTCATCTGAGATCAGGACAGCAAGACTTTGTGGTGTATCAAGACCTGTGGTATCCAGGGTAATGTCAGCAAACCTCCATGTAAGACAAACCACATCCAATAGGAGTAACTGTTGGCTCAAGAGGAAGCTGTCTGAAAGGGATGTCCATTGTCCAGGTACTAACCTGGATTGTATCCCAAAAAAACACAGCTTCCCAAATCACTGCAGAAACAAATGCCCATCTCGACTTTCTTGTTTCCACCAAAACAGTCAATATTCATGATCGGGTTGCTGTAGCCAAATCTTTGGTCACTTGTGCCAATGACAAATGTCGGTTTTACTGATGCCAACAGTGCAAATCTTGGGCTGTGGACAAGGTGAAACATGTATTGTTCACCTTCACTGTCTTCCCCATATCCGTGGAAGTTACAGTGTGGACCAGATCCAAAGAGGCTTAACACCAGACTGTTGCTGCCCAGAGTGAAGGGTAGATCAGTGATGGCTTGGGCTGCAATATCATGGCATTCCCATGGCCTGCACAGTCACAAGATCTAAATATTTTTGAGCCACTTTGGTGTATTTTGGAGGAGCGAGTCAGAAAACATTTTCCTCCTGCATGCATCACATAGGCCCTGTTTACACCTGGTATTAAAGGGGCTATATGTAGGAATGACACCCAGTGGTCGAATAGGTACTGCAGTCCAAATTCAAAATATTGTTTGCCCCGCCCCTTTGTTCAAAGACGCGGGTGGCCAGCTTGAGGACACGCGACAAGAGGGAGCGCAACTGACAGTGAAAGCTGAGGAGACTTACACACTGTAAGCTGATGAGTTGTTTTATCTGTGTTTTAATATGCTGTCGTTCATAGAGATTTTTAGATGGATGCAGAGGCTTTTTGGTTCAGGTAGAATCTGCGATTCTCTGACCCAGTTTGTTTGCTGGTTTCCATGGCTGCAACCTGAGATGTCGAAATACTATTGGATAAACTGGCAGCACACAGTTTCGCACAGACCAAAACAAAGTAGAATGTCTGGCTGTAGCGTTGTTTTTCTTTGAAACAAGTAGGTGAACTTAGCATGTTTCCTAAATATCTGCAAACATATTGGGGTATTTTTATGCTTTATTAAAGTGAAAATCTTACAAATAGCCCCTATAAGATGCATTCTGGTTGATACAATCACAGGTGGATGATGCTAAACACAGGTGTAAACAGGGTCTAAAATGTTTTGAACTTGTCCACTTTTGACCATTTCCAGAGGTAGTTAAAAACACATTCCACTGGATTGCTTTTGTAGTGTAGACAATCATGTAGTCAAATGCATTTGAACAGACACAAAAGACCACCTACTCTCCGCCTACCGACTTAATGCGTAAACATTATGGGAAGCACGCTAGTCAGATGGGATTTAACCTTTGTCGGCTAGAGAATCAAGTTTGGTTTGAAGATGAAAAACGTACCAAGCACAATGTTCACACTCACATCGTTTGGGGTTGTCTTACAGCTATCAGAAAAGAAACAAAAGTTGCTCCTCACCATGTTTTTCCGTCATCTCCAGGCACATTCATATGTAAATTGCTTGAGCTTATTTGGTCAGTAGATCGAAAGAACTGAAAAAAAATAAAAATAAAATATAACATTCCTCAGTGAAAAAAAACTATACTAAAATTTAATACATTTATTTAATCCTGAGTATACTACAAATCCATTAACGTATTTACTGACATATCGCTTGAGACTTACAGATATAAATATACAGTAATTAAACATTATATGGTGTATTTCTTTATTTCACAATGCACATTTCTTACTATTAAACCAAAAATGTGTTTTAATATCACTATTAGTAAGGATAGTATGATCTCTGTATAATATCAGTCTTTAAATGCAAGATATTTAAAGTGTACCTAAAGTATACTTGCAGTAGTTCCATTTTAGCAAAATCAAATATACTAAAGTATATCTTTAGTTAGACCTCAGCACTACTTCCGCATATTTAAAGTACAAAATTAGTTGTTCCAATTTAGCCGACTTTATGTACACCAATTTAGTATACCAAAAGTACACTTGCAGGGTATTTATATTAAGTACATAAATATGTAAAAGTATTTGTAGTACACTTAGCAAAAAATAAATGTATTTCAAATAAATTTTGGTATTTTTCACTAGGGTTAACCCGCCCATAGACCATCACTCTGAAGAAATTAGGACAGAAGTGGTTGACAGTGGACAAAAAAGACGGATTAAAACACCAGGTTTAAAGGAGTATGTCTCTCCCTCTTCTACTTGTGATCCGATCTACCAAAACGCATCTTAATACCAAGTGTAAACAGGGCCATAGTGACCTGGCCACTGTTCCGGAGGAGGAATGGTTCAAAATCCCTCTGGCCACTGTGAAGGACTTGTATCTGTCATTCCCAAGATGAATTGTTGCAAAAACACTATACTAATAAATAACTGTGGTCTAAAACCAGGTGTTTCAGTTTTATTGTCCAACCCCTGTACATAATTACGTTTAGAATAAATACTGTAAGTAAATAAATAAACAAATGCTTATACAATTCTTAAATGGTTATGAAATCTCACAAAAATAATATTTAGTATTATAAATAGCCATTCAGACCAAACCCAGCTATTAATGGTAATGCAGATGGGGTCATTCAGCTGTCAAATTTACATGCAAAGTCGTTCCATTACTGGTGCCAACATGCGTCAGACAGTGAGCTTGGTGACGATTGCTGGGGTTAGACGCTGCGTAGAGACAGGTGTATCATATTTGACACTCTTTAATGGGAAGTGAGAATCCCAAGATAAAGCCAGGACATAGCTCTGGGTGTCTGTAACCAGAACTCCTCTCATATGTGATTCAGTATGGCTACTGAAGCCTTTGTGCAGGAGGTACATCATAATGCCCTTGTGCATTTAAAAGGCTGGTGGGAAACAGACAGAAACAGAAGAACAGTCTTCTGTAAGGTCCTTGAGAGTAGCCTGAGCTACATTAATGTGTCCTCAATGACTCTAAAATAAACCTGTCAAACACCCACTGAGATGAACTCATGCCAATGCTTCCTGCAAAGTAAATCCATTAAAATGTGCATTACTAACATAGACAATGTATTCAAAAGAACCTTGAAATTGCTGGTTGAATAGTGCATATTTGTTTCTCTGGGTTTGTTGCATGTAAAACAGATCAAATTAAATCTTTAAGATTGACTGTCCACACTGTAATGTTGCAAGTGATGAAGTCAGATCCATTTGTTCAGATAGTGTGGTTAATATCCTGTATATATCAATACCAGTTGCCATAGTAATGATATAAGTGACAGCAAGAGACATGAGGGAAGCTGTCATTGTGAAAGAGGATTGAAAACTGAAATACCACCACTTCTTATGCCCATCATGATGGTGTTGAACTCATCATCCTTTAGAAAACATATGCAGCAGGAGCATTTTACATATTCTACATCCAAAACAGTTTACTTTTTTACCATTCAACACAGAATAATTGACACATGGAGAGAAAATGAGACACTGCATATCTAGGCTACTTCATATCCCAAGTGAGAGAAAAAATTCTGCTTGATATACAGACTAACATTGGAAAGAGCGATTCATTGAGAACTGGTTTAAAATAACCAAATCACAGATTCATTTGAATTATCATTTAAAAGTGTATTTAGTTCAATTGTCCCAATACAGAATTTAACATTTAATTGCTGTAATATTTTTTTTTTCATTACATATCATTATTATAGCCATTCATTATAAAGATGATGTAAACTTAACATTTTTTTAAGGTTCAAATGTCACCCTTCTTGTGAAAATTCCCAGGATCACCACACATTTTCCACCAAAATACACTTTAGTCAATTAATAATATTAATGTGGCACTTTCAAACAGTAAAAAGAAGCTTATTCATCTTTTGCTTGGTTTCCTTATTGTGGCATATACCACATTTTTACAGCACCAATAGCTATAGTGACTATGGTATTTTGGTGGAAACTATGGACACTATGGTAATTTTTGAGTTTTATATCCAAAGTTCTCCAGTGGAATGCTTTACAAACACTTTGCGAATCAGTTCATGCGAATCATTCAAAAGAACTGGTTCAGAGGAAAGACTTGTTCATGAATCACTAGACTACAAACAACTAAACGGATTTGAGTCGGATCAGCCAAAACAATCAGATTTTTGCCGCTTGTCTGAACTAAGCCATAGTCTGTAGTTGCTCAGACCCTAATGAACATCAGTGTCTGGATGCTGAGGCGAGAAATGGGATGCCTGTGGGGATCCTTGCATAACTGAGAGCTGGAGAGCTGTCAAGTACATTTGAGTGCTCTCTCTCTCTCTCTGTGTCTTTCTTTCTCTCCTCCTACATGGTGAATGAAACAGAAGTCGATGTGCTCTAGATTTGTACATGAATCCTTGAATCCACTCATTTTTAATGAATTGTGCTCTGAAATTTGTTATGATAGTATCAGCTGAACCCTTAGTGGGATAAAAAAAAAGTGGGGCAATTCTTGTCCAGAAGAACTTACAACAATTACTACATTTTATATTTCATAGAAAGTCTTACTTTAGATTTATCTTCAGATCTACCCTTTCAGTGTTTAGGTGGTATATTGTAAAATCGAACAGTGAAATTAATTAAGTGCAATTAGCTCAAATAACAATGAAAGTTAATTGTACTTAATAGTAAAAAGTTGTGTGAACTCCAACTTGTATTGTAGTAAGCTGAACTTAATATTATTAAGTTACAGCAGATTTCTCTAATTCTCCAATTTCTCTGTTTAAATAAATGCTGAAATTACTTGTTATTTTTTGCACAAGATTAACATAGGGAGACATAAATTAGTGTTTAAAGGGTCATGAACTGTGTTGTTTTGTTGTTTTATAATGTTTGCTGGTGTGCACTTACAATGTTAGTATGCTTTTTACATTAAAAAAATCATAATTTAGAAATAAAAGGCATTTCCCTACCCTCTTATTTGAATGCTCTGTTTTAAGGGGCATGTCTGCTGTGTAACACCTGCTGCTGTGATTGGCTAACATCTTTGCCTATGAAACAGCTAAGTAGCCTATTACTTTGGGGCTATTTTTACTATTACAGCTCTCACATTTTTACTAGCTCTCTCAAATCATAAAAAATGCTGCATAACATTTATATCTGTCACAGTCACTATTTGTCTCACTGTCCCTGAATTCCATTTCCCAGCATTCCTCCTCTTGCTCACCTGGTCACGTTCTGCAATCACCTGCTCCTGATTACTAATCGCCATCACCTGTCAGCACTCATCAACACTGCAGTATTTAAGAGCACTCTTCACCCTAGCACAGTGTCTGGTCTCGTCGCTACTATGCTGCCAAACCTGACCCACTTACCATTTGTGTCTTACCTGTTGGTCCAGCATTTCCTCCGTGTTATCCACCACTGCAGATCTCCACCGTCTCCATGCTCCACAGTTCCCTCTGGACTATCAGCTTCAGATAAGCCCCATATGACTTTCCCCACCTACTTTCCTGGATATTCCTGTAATCTGTGTTTCATCGTTGTTGTTCAATAAACCTGCTGTTCATATCACTTACCTCTGTGTCCTGTGTCTGGCAGCTGACAGAAGACCAGACCAAGCAAAGATGGACAGCAATGTAATTGAAGTGTGAGACTGTGTGGGACAGATCGTGGCGGCAGTGCAATCCAGCCGTGATCTGTTTTCCTACACTGAAAAATTCTGTCGCCACTTCCAGAACAGCCCCTTGGAAGACAAGACCATCAAGGCACTATTTAAGATTGGGGTCAACTATGTTGATTCCCGGGAACTCCCTTATCTTGCTGGGCTGGACTGGAGAGAGGCCATCTCCATATGTTGGGACAGCTTCATTCCCCCATATGCTTTCCAGCCAGCCCAAGAGCTTCTTCCCAAGAGTGCTGCCGCGCCCAAACCCTCAGTCAAGATGGCTGCCGCCATGCCTCAGTCCTCTCCAGAGAGTATGGAGGACCTGTGGCTGATTGACTTGTGGTCAGAGGCGACTCCCTTCCTCGTCCCAAGGCAACTCCCTGCCTCGACCAGAGTCCAGAGGTGACTACCTTCCTTGTTGAGAGCCTAGAGATGGCACCAGTCCCTGAGTCTGCTCGAGGGTCCGCTCCAGTCCTTGAGGGTGTTCAAGAGCCCGCACCAATCCCCAAGCCCACTCCAGTCTCTGCTCCTGCCCAGAGACCCATAGCTCCTCCCAAGATTTTTTTTTTTGGGGGGGGCTATATACCCGTGGCCATAGTGGCACCACCATGGCACTCTGAACCTCCTGATCCACCATGGCTTCCCGAACGCCCTGAACCGCCATGGCTTCCCAAGCTGCTTAATCTGCCATGGCTTCCCGAATGGCCTGAACTGCCATGGTCCCCTGAGCTGCCCGAGCCGTCTTGGCCCCCTGAGATGGAGATGCCTGAACCGCCATGGCCCCTGAGTTCCCGGCTCCGTCCTGAAGGCTGCATAGCTACCTGCACCGTCACGTCACTCTCCTGCTAAGACTGATGTACGCCCATCCTCCTTAACCCGTTATTCCATCTACGGCGCGAGGACACGCCTATTGGGAGGGGGAGTAATGTCACAGTAACTATCTGTCTCACCGTCCCTGAACTCCATTTCCCAGCATTCCTCCTCCTGCACAGCTGGTCACATTCTGCAATCACCTGCTCCTGATTACTGATTGCCATCACCTCACGTCAGCACTCATCAGCACTGCAGTATTTAAGAGCACTCTTCACCCTAGCACAGTGTCTGGTCTCATCGCTACTATGCTGCCAAACCTGACCCACTTACCATTTGTGTCTTACCTGTTGTTCCAGCGTACCCTCCATGTTACCCACCGCTGCAGATCTCCACCGTCTCCACGCTGCACAGTTCCCTCTGGATCCCTTGGAATACACTAAAGGACTGTCAGCTTCAGATAAGTCCCATATGACATTCCCTTTCCCCGCCTGCATTCCCGGATATTCCTGTAATCTGTGTTTCACCGTTGTTGTTCAATAAACCTGCTGTTCATATCACTTACCCCTGTTTCCTGTGTCTGGCAGCTGACAATATGGCATTAGAACATGTTGTTGAGCGCATGAAAGCAGTGATCTCGTCATTGCAACTCAATTTCTGCACACTAACAATGCTTTCATCGTAACTAATAGTACAAACGCAGAGATTTGTTAAATAAAACGGGAGTTTTGGTGTGTGATACTTTGGGAGTTTTGTCACTGATAAACTTTGTTTGATTGACAGCTCCAGTGATTGTAAAGGGAGCGTTCTTTGATCGCTTCTTTAACAATGTGAAGTTGAACGTTTAGTCACTGGTTTGATTTACATACACGTACACATAAACAAAGAACATCTGACTGTACGTGAATTATAACTTATCAAATCAGGCATTAGAATGAACACAGTTACTTACATGTTTTCGCATTACTGACGAGTCCATATCGTAAAAAACTCTGCTTGCAAAGCCTGTGCCGAAAGATTTACCAAAGAATCAACAGTGAAATTGCAAATACAAATAAACTGTTTAAATACATTGTTGAAAATAAATAATCATATTCCTAGCATTAGGATCCTTTGAAAGGTAATGTTATTCTTGTGGTGTTACATTGCAATGATGAAGTAGGTGTTGATTTCCTCTCCGGAGACGACGTTTCACCTACCATAGATAGGCACATTAAAGGATTAGCTGTTCGATGGACCTGGTGTCAATAAAAGCTTTTATTGGACTAACAAGGAAGTTTTTAGTTCTGACACTTACAGTATATTCTTATAGTAGTACAATGACCTCTTATATATATCAAAAGCTCAAGGAAAAGTTGATTTCTCAATTCATGACTTCTCAATTCATGATTTAATGTTGTATGTTAGGATTTACAGGGGGTTCCATTATGTTAGTTTTACAGGGTTACCATTGTGGTGAAGAGTAGAGTGGTTGAGGATGGGCTGCAAAACTTTTGTATATATTACTTTTGTATAGTATACTAAGTATGCGATTTTAAATGCAGGGCAAATCTCTAAATGTACTATCTTAATGCAGTCCCTTGCAAAGCATGCTGGGAATTACAGATCCACTGCCCATTTAGTTACAGTATTGCAACAAAAATGATTCATGCAGTGCCAACACAAATGGATTAAGTAAACTTTCAGTTTTGTATATATTAGGTGTATTGAACACATGAAATTAAGTTGTGATAAGTATGTATGATTTTGACTAAAAAATAATGAAGGTTAATTGTACAGTTGAAGAACTGCACCACCCATAAACCTTTACAGAGATTCCCCAAACAGAGAAGCATTGTGAACAATCACTCCACTCTGATTAGTAATTTATTTGTGTATACTGAATGTTTTACAACAAATCTAAATATTTTGCGCAATATACGTAAGTTATTAGTTACTATTGTTCTGATTCAATTCTTTATAAATTCATCATTGGATAAGTATTTCATTCCCCCATAAACAAATAAACAAACAAACAAAAACTATTAAATCCACAGTTTGTATTTTTCTTACTTATTTGCTTCAAATTAATGCTCTATGCAGAAAATAAATGGGAGAAAATACCAACTGTCGCACTCCTTATGCAATAGTTTTCTTGGTAAACAAGCATCTGTTGAGAAAATACTCTTAAATGACTGACTTTTCACTTCCTTGAATAGAAAGATTGTTATTTTAGTGGCACCTAATGAACTTAATGCCACATAATCGATCATGCACTGGGATGTGTGTCTACACACTAAAAAAAACGTCTCGGTTACGTATGTAACCCTCGTTCCCTGAAGGAGGGAACGGAGACGTACGTCAGTAGTGACCGACGAATTGGGATATCGCTAGAGAGCCCCTATCAGCTTCGAGAAGACTAAAACAAGCCAATGAACATTGGCGTGCGATATTTGCATAACGCACCCCTCCCCATCCGGGGCATATAAAAGGGGGAGGAGATGCAATCGCACTCTGTTTTTCGCTGAGGAGACAACTGGTGTCCGCACTGCAGCGAGGGTACAGAAACTGTGGCGACGGGACGTACGTCTCCGTTCCCTCCTTCAGGGAACGAGGGTTACATACGTAACCGAGACGTTCCCTTTCAGTCGGTCACGTTCGACGTACGTCAGTAGTGACCGACGAATTGGGATCCCAAATAAAACGCCACAGTTACGAACCCCTTCCAGTGCCCAGCGCAAGCTCTAGCCACCCGTCGCACCAGGGGGACGGAGAAGGGGGCGAGCTTACACCGGGAAGTCTACTGCTGTTCCGAAATACCCACTAAGTAAACTAGACTACACTGGGAAAGCGAACCCGAAGGGGACGCTGCGGAGCCACTACCCACCCAGAGGGGAAGTAATTTACGTGGAACATATGGCCTGGCCCGAAGGGCAGAACGCATACATGTCCCTGGGATGGCTCCACCTAAGTAGGGGGAGACTCATCTGACAGGTGACAGCAGAACTCTGCTAAGGGAAGACACGGACTCACCGTAGGGAGTAACCGTGGACCATGCACATATGGAATCACTCGCTTAGAGGGATTACAACATATGGAACCCAACCAACAGACAACACCGAAGGTGGATGTTGGTCTGGCATCAGACACTCCGCAATGTCCGAGCCGAAAGGGGAGGCGGAGGAACTTGACAGGGTTCACCGATCGGGGAACACGACTGGAGTCAAAAAGCCAGGGCTGGGTCTGCCTCCTCCGAAGGCAGCGCTTGCAGGTTCACTACCTGATCTCTGAAGGGAGTGGTAGGAACCTTGGGCACATATCCAGGCCGGGGTCTCAGGATAACGTGAGAGTCACCAGGCCCGAATTCCAGGCACGATTCGTCGACTGAAAATGCGTGCAGGTCCCATACCCTCTTGAGCGAGGCCAATGCAACCAGGAGGACGGTCTTAAGGGACAGTACTTTTAACTCAACTGATTGCAAGGGCTCGAAGGGATGATGCCGAAGGGATGAAAGAACTACGGAAAGATCCCAAGAGGGTATGGAGGGGGGACAAGGCGGATTCAGTCTCCTCGCTCCCCTCAGGAACCTGACGACCAGATCGTGCTTCCCCAAGGACTTCCCATCAACTCAATTGTGATGTGCGGCAATGGCGGCAACATACACTTTGAGGGTGGAGGGAGACAGCCTTCGCTCCAGACCCTCCTGCAGGAAAGAAAGCACGGATCTGACCGAGCATGATCGGGGGTCTTCTCGGTGAGAAGAGCACCACTCAACGAACAGGTTCCACTTCAACGCATAGAGACTCCTAGTGGAAGGAGCTCTAGCGGAAGTGATAGTGTCTACAACCGCTTGCGGGAGATCATTTAGAACCTCCGCATCCCGTCCAGGGACCACACGTGGAGGTTCCACAGGTCGGGACGCGGGTGCCAGAGGGTGCCCCCTCTCTGAGTCAGAAGATCCTTCCTCAGAGGAATGGGCCAGGGAGCGGCTGCCGTGAGGAGCATCAGGTCCGAAAACCATGTCCGGGTGGGCCAATAAGGGGCCACCAACAAGACCTGCTCCCCATCCTCCCTGACTTTGCACAAGAGTTGAGCAAGAAGGCTCACTGGGGGAAATGCATACTTGCGAAGACCCCGGGGCCAACTGTGTGCCAGTGCATCCGTGCCGAGAGTACCTGCGGTCAGGGAATAGAACCACTGGCACTGAGCATTCTCCTGGGAGGCAAACAGATCTATCTGAGCCTCGCCGAAGTAATGCCTAATCAGCTGGACTACCTGGGGATGGAGTCTCCATTCGCCCGCAAGTGGAGGCTGCCGTGAAAGTTCGTCAGCTGCACAGTTGAGCACACCCGGGACATGAATGGCACGAAGCGACCTCAGATGCTTCTGACTCCATAACAAGAGATGGCGGGCGAGTTGCGACATGCGGCGGGAGCGTAGACCACCTTGATGATTGATGTACGCTATGGTCGCGATGTTGTCTGAGCGGACTAGAACGTGCTTGCCTGTCAACAGCTCCTTGAAGCGGCCCAGCGCAAGACGAACTGCCAGCAACTCGAGGCAATTGATATGCCAATGCAGCTGAGGCCCCGTCCAAAGACCTGAGGCTGCATGCCCGTTGTACGTGGCGCCCCACCCTAAGGTCGAGGCATCTGTGTGAACCACAGCGTGCCTGGACACCTGTTCGAGGGGAACTCCTGCCCGCAGGAACGAGGGGTCTGACCATCGAGTGAGGGCACGGCGGCAGCTCGGTGTCACAGGAACACGGAACGTGCCGCGTTGCCACGCCCATCTCGGGACCCGGCCGTGGAGCCAGTGTTGGAGCGGCCTCATATGAAGCAATCCGAGCGGCGTGACCACGGCTGCGGATGCCATATGCCCCAGGAACCTCTAAAACATTTTCAGTGGGGCCGCTGTCCTGCACTTGAGCATACTCAGGCAGTTCAACACCGACTGGACGCGCTCCTCTGTGAGTTGCGCAGTCAAGGCGACCGAGTCCAGTTCCATACCGAGATAAGAGATCCTCTGCCCGGGGGAGAGTTTGCTCTTGTCCCAGTTGACCCGAAGACCCAACCGGCTGAGGTGTGCCAACACCAGATCCCTGTGTTCGCACAACTGTTCCCGCGAACTGGCTAGAATAAGCCAGTCGTCGAGATAGTTGAGAATACGAACGCCTTGTTCCTTGAGGGGAACAATGGCCGCCTCCGCAACCTTCGTAAAGACGCGGGGAGACAGGGCCAGCCCGAAGGGCAGGACTTTGTACTGATATGCCCGACCCTCGAACGCAAACCGTAGGAAGGGTCTGTGACGAGGCAGAATCGAGACATGAAAGTACGCGTCCTTCAGGTCTATAGCTGCGAACCAATCTTGGGGACGGATGCATTGAAAAATGCGTTTCTGCATCAACATCTTGAATGGCAGCCTGTGAAGGGACCGATTCAGGACTCGCAGATCCAAGATTGGCCGTAACCCACCTCCTTTCTTCGGTACAATGTAGTAGGGACTGTAAAACCCTGACTTCATATCGGCTGGAGGGACCGGCTCGATTGCACCCTTCGCCAGGAGGACAGCAATCTCCGCCCGAAGAACAGGAGCACTGTCCAGTGACACCTGAGTGTAGTGGACACCTCTGAACACCGGGGGACGCCGGGCTGACTGAATCGCATAGCCGAGCCTGATAGTGCGGATGAGCCAGCGGGACGGGCTGGGAAGCGTTAACCAGGCTTCCAGACGCCGAACGAGCGGGACCAAGGGCACCACAGGCGCACCGGGAGTGGGGCAGCGAGGCAGAATACTGGGACTCGACTCGGACAGCACAGCGGCCCGAAGTGGAGTCAGATTCTGCGGGGTGACAGCAACGATGGGAGACGGTACACGTGGTACGGCCTGCACCATCGGGGCGCCCCCTACTGGCGAAATGAGAGGGGGCTGCGGACACCAAGGCAGAGCCCCGGGTCCTGACAACCGCGCCCTCTTGTGACCTGGAGGATGAAAGGGAAACAGCTCTTTCTGTGAAAAGGTGGGTACCGCTGGACTCCGGAGAGCCAGCGGCGGAACAGATACAACAAGTTTCTCCCGGCCCTCCCCCGGGAGTGGAGGGGCAGATGAAATCACCCCCTGAAGAGCTGCTACTTCCTCCTCCAGGTCGCCCGCTTCAGGATCGCGACTTCCTCGACCTCTTACCACCTGGCTTGGCTTGAGCGGGCTGGGCGCCCCGGCCGGCGCCGGCTCCCTGCTGTTTGGCTGGTGGAGGCTGCTGCTTGGCCAACTTAGCGGGAGCGGAGGACGACGCGGCCGGGCGCCCTCGGCGACGAGCAGGCTGAAGTTGCGCCGCCGGCGGGGTGGAGGCAGCAGCGGGCCGGCGGGGCAAGACGTGTTTAATCGCCTCAGCCTGCTTCTGGGCAGCAGAGAACTGTTGGGCGAAGCTCTCTACTGCGTCGCCGAATAGGCCAGCCTGGGACACGGGGGAGTCCAGGAACCGATATTTATCGGTCTCCCTCATGTCAGCCAGGTTTAGCCATAGATGGCGCTGCTGGACTACCATAGTAGCCATCGCTTGACCAACGGAGCGTGCTGTCACTTTAGTCGCCCGGAGGGCGAGATCGGTGGCAGCTCGCAACTCCCCCAACAGATGCTGGTCAAGACCACCCTGTGGCATTTCCGATAACGCTTTTGCCTGATACACTTGCAAAAGGGCCATGGCATGCAGGGCGGAGGCGGCCTGCCCACAAGCTCTATAAGCCTTCTCCGTCAGAGAGGAAGAAAACTTACAGGCTCGGGACGGAAGGCACGGGTCACCACGCCAGCCGGCGGCCGTAGGGCACAACTGCATTGCTACAGACCGTTCGACTGGAGGGATTCCCGTATAGCCTTTAGCCTCTCCGCCATCCAGGGTGGTGAAGGCGGACGAGGGGCCTGGCCTCGAACGAACACTATACGGCGTCCGCTAAGACCTGGTCACCTAGTCGTGCACCTCCGGGAAGAAAGGCATCGGGAGCGCGACCCGCCCCGAGGTACCAATCGTCAAGCCGAGAGGGGCCGGGACAGGGTGGAGGGTTCCACACGAGTCCGACGCTCTCGGCAGCCCGGGAAAGCACAGCCATCAACTCAGGATCCGACTCGGCCACAGCCGCCACCCCGTGAGACGGGGGCTCAGCCGAGTCATCCTCTCCCGAGGACTCATGCTCGCCTTCCGATACCGTGATCGACATCTGGTCCTCCGCAGGTGCACCGAAGGACAATACCGGACGCTCCGAAGAGGGCCCGGCATGACACGGCGGTAACACCACTGGCTGCGGTGCTGCAGAGGCGGCAGGGGCCCGTGGAGCAACACTCGGCGGGGAAGCCCTAACCGTGACCCTCAAGTCACCCTGCCTACACGCCGACGAACCGTCACCCCGACCGGAGCCAGAGAAAACGGCCGCACGGGGCATAGGGGAGGGGACCCCCGCTCCCTGAGAACCAAGGAACGAGAGTCTCGACCTCAGCACCGCGATAGTCATGTTCCCACAATGAGAACATGAACCATCTACAAACGCGGCCTCAGCATGCTGAACGCCCAAGCACGTGATACAGCGATTGTGCCCATCAGCAGGGACCAGGGAACGACCACACCCAGTAGCGCACAGACGAAATGCCATCTCCCCAGATGCAGGGTTCGTCTGTAAAGTCTAATAGAGGGGGAAACTCACAGCTCTTTTGTGAATGAGACACACAGGGAGTATCACGAAGTGTGGTAAACACACACACACGGGACCCGGCCAAATCGCAGACCAAACAATTGGAATTACAGCGGAACGCTGTTTCACAGCCGATGTTGCCGCCCGGACCCGGAAGCTTGTGGACTCGCTGCAGTGTCGTTGCGCCAAACACGGTAAGAACGCTGTTTCTTCTTGTTTTAAAGATCTTCTTAGCTGTAGGACACCAAAGATTGGCTCCGAAGCGAAAGACAGAGTGCGATTGCATCTCCTCCCCCTTTTAGGGGTGCGTTATGCAAATATCGCACGCCAATGTTCATTGGCTTGTTTTAGTCTTCTCGAAGCTGATAGGGGCTCTCTAGCGATATCCCAATTCGTCGTCACTACTGACGTATGTCGAACGTGACCGACTGAAAAGGAACAACCCTACAACACACATTAGCAAGTCCTACTAATGGACCTAATGGAACTATTTCAAATGTTATTGTATGCAGATCACTTTTTGTTTTTTACCAAGAGCCTAACAGTCTTTCATACTAAGGAGATCCAAATCAAGAAAGAGGAAACTTCTGTCCAGTTGAGTTTGTAGTCAGAAGGGAAAAGGCATTGCAGTTTTCCTGTGATTGTGTAAAATCACCAGCAAGGATCTTTTTTACCTACTTGTGATGATTATGGTTTTCAGAAATCATCTCAACCCCCTCCGCTACTGAGCATTCAACAATTACTAAAAGAAAACAAAATAAAGGTGACATAAGTTTTTGATTAAATAAACTATGTTGAACACCAATACTTAGTTTATCTTTTTATATATATGGAGGATGGAGGATATGGGAGGATGTTCTAGCAAAAACAAAAAAGCAAACCCAAATCCAAACAAGCAAATCCAGTGGGACTCATTGCCTGGTAATATTTTGATAAACTATATCTAGTAAGCAGAATAATTAAGTTTAATTAAAAGGTTTCTGAGGATGAATTATGCATGAAAGTCATGTCAAATTCCCTGGAGTAGAGCAATGTGTAAAGTGCACAGCTGTCTACACATTCATGCCAGAGGGAAGTAGAGCATATTAAGTAAACCTCATGCTCTCTTTTGGTAAGAAAATCATTCCATTAATTTTTGTTCTTTTAATATTGCTGTGGTTCCTTGATAAATATTCCCACTCATCATCACTGTGGTGGGAATTTTTTTTTTCCCAGAACATTTGCTACCTAGCAACTAATAAGGAAATCATTTCAGCACTATTGATGTAAATCATTGTTTATATTTTTCAGTTAGGGAAAGCTGTGGTGCTTTTTAAGTGAAAAATGAAAATTCTTCATCATTTACTCATCTTCATGTTGTTCCAGAACTGTATGACTTTCTTTCTTCTGTGGAATATAAAAGAAGATACAATGGGCACCAAAATTCCTTCCTTCCTTCTATCCTTCCATCCATCCATCCATCCATCCATCCATCCAATAATATATATATATATATATATATATATATATATATATATATATATATATATATATATATATATATATATATCACTATATGTATGTATTTGTACTGAACCTGTGAAAATTTCCCTCAAGGTGGGTGTTGAAGTCCATTTGGGATTGAATTAATGCTGCTGTGCAGCCTTGGTCTTATGCATAAGAAGGGTTAGAAACATGTGATGCGTTGTGAAGAGGATGAATCACAGCAGCAGTGACTAACATGGCCTCTAAAAACACTTGAAGCTTCGTGGCGGGACAAACGTGGGTTTAGTTTGAAGAGTCTAGAAAAAAAAATTGTTGCACTGCCTACATGAACTCTATATTGTATTGTTACGTACAGTGGGGTCCAAAAGTCTGAGACCATTTTTTCATCATCTTCTCCTGGAAATAAAGTTTGAAACAAAGAAAAGTTACAACGCTAAATAAATAAATTTTATAGGTCATTCCATTCAAGCACAAAATGGATCATTCTCAAATCATACTGGTTAATATGATAATCAGGTTTTACACAAACAATTAAGAAATTCATAATTCCTCATATTAAATGCAACTTTTAACTCAAATTTTGATGCTTGGTAGTAAGTGTTAAAAGAATAATTAATCAAAAATGTAATATTTTTTTAAATAATTTTTATTTAATAATAATAATAATAAATATATATATATATATATATATATATATATATATATATATATATATATATATATATATATATATATATATATATATATGGTTTCAAAATGAACCCTACTGTCATTATTTAAAACATGATAAGAAGAATGTAACTTTTTATGAAATTCATAAGATTTCAGTTGTAATGTTTATAAAGATTTGGCTGATTAAAATGCTTAACTGATTAAATCTGTCATTGTCTGTACCTTACATTAGGGCATGGCAAACAATTTATGTAACAGCCTGATTGATGCAAATTATGTAAACAAGACCCTTGTCTGGAGTAAGCTTTTAGTTATGTCATTCTGATGACAAAGCTTCAGTTTTGACACAAAGAAGAGAAGCCACTTGACTGTAAATCCCACTGTTTTGCCAATGCACCACACTGACCTTTATTTTAATTCTGCTCATCATATCCAGTCCAATTAGATTAATCTCTGCAAATGTCACTGTTGTGGTTCCAGCTTTGAAAGCACAAAATTTAACGTCAGCCAAGAATTACACTGTTTAGCCACAAATCTAATACAATTAAACAGAACATGCACAGCAATTAAGAATTTCACACTGAAAGTCCCACTGCATGAGGCAAACGATGAAAGTGCTGATTTGTAGTGATTTACAGCAAAAATTATTTGAGTCACTATTGATCAAAAGTCCTAGATGTCATCACTTATTCAGGAATACCACAGCAAGTTACAAAGCTCTCCAAGGATTTCAGACAGCAGTGACACCTACAGTAGCCAAATAATGAGATCCATATGACAGGGTATTACATGCCTTGAAACTTTTTTGGATTCACCTGTTGTCGAGACAATCAGTCACTGTCAAGCACTCCTCATTTGATGACAAACTGGAAACAGACCGAGTCTCACGGGCCAAGAACACACTGCGCCAAGATTCAAAAGTGATAACCGCATTTAAAATATACTGATATGTGTGTGGTGTTAAATATTTATTGGTTACTCTTTTTGAATTACAGTAGTCAACATCTGAAGTGGATTAAAAAAGTTGTCCTAAGAATCAAGTTGTCCTAAGAAGAAGGTTTTAGGACAACTTTGATGAAAGGTTTTGATCCACTTCAAATGTTGACTACTGTATTTATTATTTATCAGTGACAGTATTTGGTGTTAGCTGTTTTTTATGACTTGGATTATACTTGAGACTGGTATGTATGCCATTTTCTTTTAAACCTTTGCAGATTTCCTACACTTCAGACAAGCTATCAATGTTGAAAAAATGGAAAATTTAAAATAAATTCATTGCCACAACCTTAATTTTTTAAAAGTGAGTTTGGTTATAGAATGTGACTGTCACTCGTGAACTACAGCGAACTGTGTGTGTACAGAACAAGACTCAGGACTCATACAGTGACTCATACAGTTAGTTGCAGTGTGTTTGTAGCCATGGTGATTTGATGACATGATGACAGTGAGGCATGCAACGATGAGCTTGCTCAAGTATCACATACTTCCATCTTAGTCTGACGCAGATAATGCTAACGCTACCACCAGAATGATTCTTCCGCCAAAGCTGTAATCACCATTAAAGCTCCGTTAAAGTGCCCCAACTATGTTTTTTCGGATATAACCTTTCATGTAGTGTTTAATATAGCTGTTTGTGAATGTAAAAGGTCTGCAAAGTTTCAAAGATCAAAGTGCACAACATATGGAGTAACTGACTCCCAAAAGAACGAACTGATTCTGAACTGAGTGAAACGAGTTGTCAGTAATTCCAGTCTTACTTCCTGCACAAACCTACGTTGTTTGTAACAAATTTGCATAATGCCATACTATGGTCTTCATTAGCTGCCCAAGAAGAACGTCTACTTTGATCCAACCTCAAACACTATAATTGTAGCTGAGGCCTTGAAGGGTTTAAAGGGATAGTTCACCCAAAAATGAAAATTATCCCATGATTTTCTCACCCTCAAGACATCCTAGGTGTATATGACTATCTTCTTTCAGACGAACACAATCTGAGATATATTTAAAAATATCTTTAGTCCTCCAATGTTTATAATGGTTGTGAATGGGGGGTATGTAATCCATACGACTCCAGGGGGTTAATAAAGGCCTTCTGAAGTGAAGCAATTTGTTTTTGTAAGAAAAATATCTTAACTTGCACCAAATGAGCAACTCACTGACGCGATGTATGACGCAGGATGTAGGAGTATTGTAAGCTTAGACGCCTCTCGCGGTTCAAACAAATAGGGCTGTGCAACAAATTTAAGCTCCTCTTCTCTTATATCAAAATCTGCCGACATTTCTCTTCTAATTCCTGACCGGTGTTTTGCTCTCTCCTCTGGGTCTATGCATTCGTCATTGGGTCCGGGTCAAAAGTTGCTGTTCCGCCCAAATCAACTTGCGCAGTCTGCATACGGTCGTCCGCCGGAAGCTCGTTATTTGAATTTATAAAGTTTTAAATATGGATATTTTTCTTACAAAATCGCATCATATGGGTTTTTATGGATGGATGCATTATTTTTAACGTCAAAACGCTGCCCCCCATTCACAACCATTATAAACCTTGGAGGACTAAGGATATTTTTAAATATATCTCTGATTGTGTTCTTCTGAGAGAAGATAGTCACTTACACCTAGGATGGTTTGAGGGTGAGGAAATCATGGGATAATTTTCATTTTTGGGTGAACTATCCCTTTAATTCATGTTGTTGACGTCAAGGAGACACTGTTTTCTGTGCTGCAAAAGCGAATCCACTTTGCATGCACTTCCAAAGGATGAGGACTGGGGCTGGAATGGCTGGCATGAGCTTTAAGTGGTAGACCAATCAGAGAGTATCAGAAATGAGGGGTTTAGAGTAGGGCTGCACAATTAATCGAATTTCTAATCGCGATTACGATTGCCACGATTTTGTAATCGTTCAAAGACGCGATTACAAGGAAAAATATCCATTTTATTCTGCGTTACATTATTCTGCGTGTTTTGAACATGTTACATTGTGAGAGGCGAATCACGACTACTTCAGAATGTAAAAGTTCTAACGTTAACCTAGCATAAAAGAAGCTACTAGTATGTACGCTGATGGGAAACACCAGGACCCGCCATTTTTAAAAAGCCGTGCACACAGCATAGTGTTGTCAAAAAAACTGATATTTCGATATGTTTCGATACTGAAATATCTGAAACGATACCAATCGGTCTTTGTCAGGTGACGTCACACTCGTGAAAACCGAAGTGCATTATGGGTGTCGCCGCCATTTCTGAGGTATCCAAACAATCTCTGTATCAGTGCAGAGTTGTTTCTTCTTTGGCTACTTTTCATTGTAAAAATGGCACACTTTTGTTGTGTGAAAAGCTGCAATAAAATGTCCCACGATAGAAAATGTCAAAAACTTTACTACGAGATTAGATTTAGTCGGTTTCCTACTTGAAAAAAGGCTGTACGGAGAGTATGTAACGTTAGAGGCAATAACAGAGGCGCCGGATCGCACGGGTTGCCGCGGTGAGACGCAAAACATCACTTTCGTCAAGATATCTCCATTCATGTATGTTTGCTTTCTACATTTCACAAAGGTAAGTTAGAGGTTTCTGTTTTCTAAAGTAGAAAACGTTATAGCAACGCATTGTTTTGGATTGTATGTGCTATGAAACAAGTCAATTTAAACTGAATCCCTTTACTTGAATATGTCTAACGTACATTTTTTTCTTAATTTTGCTACAGCATTTTTATACTTAAGGTACGACATTTTTGCTCTGTATCCATATACTGATTCTAATTTTCTGACTACTTTTTACAGCTGTGGTCTGTGGACCTTTTCATTTCATTGCAGATCAGCCTGCTTAAAGATTATGGAGACTGACCCCAACTGGACACCATCCCTCCCTACATTAAGGCCACATCAGCATTAAACACAGGCTGTTTAATGCAGCTCCCTAGTTCATTAGTTAGGGCACTGATCAGGACTGTCTCAGTCACAAAATTTGTATACACAATATACTGATTCAAGAGCTCAGAGCTGATTGAGATGCACACACAGACACTAAGGAAAAACAATCCAGTCAGCTACTTGGGTAAAGTTGGTTTTATATTTGCACATTCAGACTTCTGATAAATTCAGACTTTCCAATAAATATGCAATAAATTAATGTTTGCGAATTTTAAGCAGCGACATGATATTGACAACCAACGATTGTCAACTTATAACATTTTTCACAGTCGATCAAAATAGGCAAGTATTGTTTAATGGCATATTTACTTGTGAATGTCCACTAAATGTCCAATGTAGTGTGATTAACAAGGCTATTGAATACGGATGTGCGAATATAAAACCAACTTTACCCAAGTCAGTCAGCTAACACTATGGTCAGGCTGGAGAGAGTGATCATCTTCACACTGAGAAGATGCAGGAGGCTGGAGGAGATGGTGATCTGCATGTGCAGAAGTAAACCGACTTGATATGTACAGGATGTCTGATGTTTGTTTTGGAGATGATGATGTTAATGTACTATACAGGTCTGCCAAACCTGGGAACCTTTATGGCGTTATTCCAATTTTTTTTTTTTTTTTTTTTTTTTTTGTGCCTCTGATTCCAGACGCAACAAATACAAATTTCAAATGCTTCTGTGAACCTTAATATACCTCAGATTTGATCTGCCTGCACAAAACTTCTAATGTTTCCCCTGAGACGGTATACAGAACATTCAATGAAACTCTGTCATATCTATGCAAACCTGAAGCTTTCAGCTGTATGGGCAGACAGAGATGATTTGCACAGAAATATGTCTCCTGTGTTTAAATACAGAGTAGCAGAGATTATTGACTGTTTTTAGATTTTCACAGAGAAACCATCCAATCAGCGCATGTTTGAATCTTTTGTAGAATTGTAGTGTAAAAATGTGCTGATGCTTTATCCAGTCTTGCATGAACAATAAAGCATGTATAATTAAATTTTTCAGGGTGATTTGTAGATTTAGGTTATATGCACTTATAGTATTAACAGTATTACACAATCTGTAAATCAGATATTTAACTTGCATGACATACCTTTGTTTTTATTATTATTAAGGCCTTTGGACAAAAAAAAAAAATAAAAAAAAAAAAAGACTCATAATGTCATTGACCCAGACAACACAGAGGTAGATGGAGGACAATAATTTACAAATTATTTTGGCTCTAAAAGGTATACTATATCAGAATGTACTATAAAATACACTATTAAATTCTACATACATCTCTGATGATGCCTTGTTTATTGGAACAATGTTTATTGTGGTATACATTGGTTTGTACTTAATGCAATAAAGAAAATAAAATGCATGTAAAAAAGGGTAGTATTAGTTCAAAATTCTTCCTGATAACACTAAACCATCCTTAATCATGCACTTGTTATATAGTTAACACGACATCATCATCATTATCGTTACTATACTGTGTTATTGCAGTCCTTCCTTCAGAACATAAATAAATCCTGCACCCATTAGTGAAATATCTGTGGGCTTCAAGGGATTTATAGTTTTTAAATTGTTCACTATGCGTTTATGCCATAAACAAGACAGTTAACAATATTTAAGTATGATGATTTAGGTAGCAATGCGGGGTCAGTAGCACTCCAACTTACTACAGTCAGTTCGTACTGATCTATGTTATGAATGGATGAAAATTTCTCCAAATAACGGTCCCTGGCATCTTTGGTGAGTTTATCGCGATATGAAATTTTAACTTAGTTCTTGTGCTTCTTCATATTTGCGAGTTATTTGCTTGTTATCTCAACTCGTGTAATCTCTTTCATTCTCACAGTCAGCAGGGATACCACAAATATGGCGCCGCGGTGACGTCACACACAACAAAATCACGTGTCTGACAAAGACCGATACTCCTTTCTGCAGTATCGAAACACTGATACCAGCTGCGCGTGCTTGCTCTCCTCTCTGACAGCGAGTTGAGACGCACGCGCCTCCTCTCATTCACAGCGCAGACACATAATAAAGCCACCTTTGACATACAAGTGCCAAAATAACCTCCTTTTCGCAGTTGATTAATGGTCAAATACACCCATCTTGGTGAGTATGAATGTAAAACAGGAAGAAGTGTCCGTGTGTTCGTCAGTTCTTAAAGGGACAGTAGCCGAATTAACGTGCCGCTCTCTATGTTGTTATTGTTAATCAACAGACAAAGAGAAAATCACTTACTGCTCTTGACTGATTAACTTCTGTAACTTTAATCGATTAATCTGTATTTAATTTTTATAATGAAGATTATCCAATGTTGTTTTACATTTGATTAGCCTTCTTTTGTTTTTTATTCACTTTCTGAAAATAGAAATTAGACTGCTTTCTATCTTTATTCTATTGTATTCGTGCTATAGTTAGTAATTTGTTCATTTTTTTCTTATTTTATTACTGTTTACTTGTCTTTTTAAAATTAATTTGAAATCAAGCTTCCTTGTGCTGTGTGTAATATATTGCAACAAAATTACCCCATTGTAAAAACAAATACATTGAGTTAGCAAATATTTGTGAGATAATTGTAATGGTAACTGATCAACGCTTATATATGAGAAAAGCTTAAAAGCTTTATCATATAAAGTGATCTCTTCAGAGGAAATTTTTGACTAATAATAAATAAAAAATAATATAAAAATATCTATGACAGTGTTGTTTTTTATCATATCGAAGTTAGAAATTCCAGTATCGTGACAACACCAGCCTATATATTTACTCCACAAACTAACTCTACAAACATGGAAAAGAGTGATAGATGCACCTCTCAACCTTACGCTGAGGAAATCCGGCGTGACTTTGAACATACCAAGCAAAACATGATTATTCTTTCAAACAATGATATAAAGCTATTCAAAACATCATTCAATGTAAATTGTGATAATCGTCATTAATAATCGCAATTACAATTTCAAGGGAATAATCGACAATTATGATTTTTGCCATAATCGTGCAGCCCTAGTTTAGAGAGAGCGGATCATTTATCGAACCGTTTCAGACACTGTGAGAAAAGAGATGATGCTGCAATGTATATTATGAGAAAATTAAAGTGTTTTTTGACCTTGAATGCATGTAAACCATGTAGAAGACTTCCGAAACAAAACTAGGAGCCTTTAAAATGGCATAATAGGGGCACTTTAAAGAGTAATGAAATCACCCCAAGCCTAAACAGAAATTTTATGAAAAACAGCAATACTGATAAACATACTCATTAGACAGACCTGGTCTGAATTTTTAGCACTGCGGAGAGCAACAAAATAAATCCTTGGGCTAAAAAAGGAAAGGGGCATCAGGCTCTTGCAAAGAAGGATGGTGCTAAAGGAGTCGTGGAGGGACGGAATCATGCCACAGTGGCAATTCATTGAGCTATAATTTTCAGTCCTCCCCTTACAACGTGATGTCATTGACTCTCGTCTTGGCAGCAGCATTCAGAAAATCAACGCAAGAGTTAAGAATGATGAAGTGACAGTAATCCCATCAGGTTTTACAGGTTAAAGCCAAATAGCTACTCTAGAGAGCTACGATATTTGCTATAAGGAATGACTATTTAATGGATGTGATAGATCAAAACATTCAACGATATGATGATGAGTGATTCATGTGATGAGTGATTACTGCAGCTTTCTGGAACTTTTTTATGGCTTAACTTAAAAGTACATCATATGAAATTAACTGAATTGTGGACAGGTGGCTATGCTTTACACGTCCCATTTCTTGTCTCAAAGTTCCTATTTCACCAAGGGCCTAAACACATTTAAATATGTAACAACTTGTACAGTGTTTCCCAGGTAACCCCAAGCAAAGCTTAAGTACTACTTTATCAGCACCAAAACAGAAATGTGTTATTTTTATTTGATATTATACTGAATATTATCATCAATGTTTTTTGGGGGGGTATAATTATATTATTTAAATAGTCATTAGTATATTATACATCTATCTTATACAAGACTTAAAATAAACCTTTGGTTGGGAATCAGTGAACTATACCATAAAGCTAAACAATGTCGCATGACCAAGTAACAGCTGGAGGATCTCCCATCTCTAAGAGTATCCAAGATGTCAATGCGGTCAATTAAAGGCCAATGACTGCCAACTAGTTTCTCTCTCTATTCAATGTATTGACACATCGTTGCTCATTTTAGAAGTTTTTCCTAGAAAGGGGAGCTCTGTAAAATTTCATCTGTCTTGTTTCCTGCCATTGTCCTGGTGAATGCCCAGTTAACGAGAGGGGGTGGAAGTAGCATCAGCATCCTGTTTGCCTAAAGGCCATCTGCCAGCACTCGATGAAGGAAAACTAACATCTAGATCCAACCAGTCATCACTGATTAATATGTACATCAACATATAAACATTAAATATAAGTATAGCCATATTAAACTGATACTACATACAAATGATACAACAACATTGTCATCATTAACTACATTAAAATATCTATTTTTCTGTAGAAGCTTTAGTGTAGCAAACTACTGAAATGGTAGATTGGCAGTAATCCAACTACTTTAACTTATGAGAAGCTTGTAGCTTCATAAGCTACAGTTTCATAATAGCTTCCACAACATTTAATACTTAGAATCAAGCAGTCAACATCAAAGCTCAAGAGAGAGAAATAAAATGGTGTCTTGGACCTTGGAGAGAACGCAATTACGGCACAACAAAAGACATGTCAGAGATAAATGTATATTTATACATACGCTCCTTGTAGACGCTTTTATTACATAACCCTAGCCAAACATTGCTGGAATATAACTCTAAATGTCAAGACTGGACTGCCTGTAAATATTTTTTATAAATATTTAATTTACAGGTTCTTTACATTCTATGGTCTCACTTTGTTATTTACTTACTGACAGGATAGTAATAGTACAGCTAAATATGCAAATGGAAATTTGATATCTTAAGTCATTCCATACTCCCAACTTCTTAATTTTCACCACACCATTCATCACTTGGCTTAGACTTCAACACCGGCCACTCAGTTCATTGCCGGTGCATCAACTCTGGCAGGACATAGTGAAAATATCACTCAGAGAGCATTGAAAACTATTCCCAGTTCACTAAATATATCTCTGCAACTGCTCTTGTTTGTATTTCAAATACATGCTATTCTTTTGAACTTTCTATTTATCCAAGAATACTGAAAAAAATCTATCACAGTTTCAACAAAAATGTTAAGCAGACCAACTGTTTTCAACATTGATAATAAGAAGAAATTATTATATATATATATATATATATTTTTTTTTTTTTTTTTTTTTTTAAATATGTTTATTGAGCACCAAAATACAGGATGCATACAATAAGAAACAGTACCTATAAATATACAACAGTGCTCACATTTTTTCCAGTAGAAGAAATTATTTTGAGCACCAAATCAGCATATTAGAATGATTTCTGAAGGATCATGTGACACTGAAAACTGGAGCCATGATGCTGACAATTCAGCTTTGCCAGAGGCATACATTTTAAAATATATTTAAAAAGAAAGCATTTTTAGATTGTAATATTCTACATTACTGTTTTTACTGTATTTTTCATAAAAATTGTGAGAATAACAGCCTTTTTTCAAAAGCTAGTGTACGTACATATAAACATATTTAATGTGATTAATTTTAATATACTGTAGGTAGGGAATATTAGTCAAGTCAGTTATTTAATGCTTTTCACAGTACATCCCGTTTCAAAATAGCTTTACAGAAAATAGTGCCACTGCCAATCAAATAACCAGAAATAACCATTATATAAAAGCCTTTAGAATAGGCTGACAGTTTCACAAAACAGTAAGAAATGAGTGTCAGTGGTTATAGAAAAGGATAAATAGTACTAGATGGCAGCAGTGGCAGTCATATTGAGCCTGTTCAAGTTAGGCACTTGTAGGAGTCTTGGACATGACCTAAATAAAACCCAGACCTCCAACTACAAGCTCTCAGCATTTGCCAGCATACAGTAAATGTGTTTTGTAGAAGAAGAGGGGCCAATGTGAGGGTGAGTGTGTAAGAAAACTAAGAACTCTGAGCTGTCAGATCCATAAATTACAAGCACCAAAACTTGTTTAAAATCAAATCATAAAAAACAAGCAGCCCATTGGATAGTCAGGCCATTACATACTCCCTAGTCTACAATTGAGGAGTGATAAATGACTGTGAAGTTTCCTTTCCCCAGTCCCACAACAGTCAGTTTTTCCAAGTCAAATAATATTTAGTAACTAATGAAAACAAAATTAGAGAAGCAACAGCAAGACTTCAGGAGAGAGAACAGCCAATGTTACAAACAAAACATCTACCTAAAGGGGACAGGAAAAGCTAACTTGATTTCAAAGTAAATACACTAACTTAATTTAAATGTAAATGCAAATAAGCAAAAATCTGCCCTGACTAATTTTCTAATCTAAAAACAGGAGAAAATAAAGACACTTTTGAATATAAAAGGGCACCCAGCCTCCCTACAGTTTTGTCTAAAAACGTTGACAGTTTTAAAAGAAAACAATATATTTGAGAATTGATATGGTATTTCCCAAAGTATCCCAGGCTTGTGCGTGTCTGCATACAATGTCTATTTTGCAGGCATACCAGGCTGATCTGCTGAGGAATCTGGATGATGGCGAGGGGGTGGGGCCCAACGAGGTTCGAGAGTTGCGTCGGGCCACATATTTGTCTCTCAGGGCCACCAAGGAGACCGCTAGAGCTATTGGGCGGTCTATGTCAGCTCTGGTGGCCACAGAAAGACATCTCTGGTTAAATATTAAGAATGATGGTTATGGTTATGGTATTGCTGGTTATGATATTAAGGATAAAGGCAGAGCCTTTCTTCTTGATGCTCCACTTTAGCTGCCTGGCCTCTTCGGCGATGCCATTAATGTCATTGTTCCAAGAAAGTAAAAAAACAGGTGGAAGCATTTAAATGATATCTCCCTCGACGTCCCCAGCCATCAAGCTCCTCATACAGGGCACAGAAAAAAAGAGAGTGATGCTTCTCATGCACCCCCTCAAAGATCATGGGGCACAGGATTGACGCTCTCAGTCGAAACCTCCTAAATAGAAGGCGGATCTGAGGACTGTTCTTATCGCGAAGAAGGCTTCAGCTAAAAAGAAGTCCTGACGCTACCAGTGTCAGACTTCTCAGGGCAGCCCCCCCCCCAGGGTGGAGCGGTGGACACCTCATTATATGGTGTAAACCTCATTAAACAGTTTCCAATGTAATACCTTTTGGCCTGCTGTACATGAGACCCTTGCAATGGTGGCTCAGGACCCGAGGGGCATCCCACTTCATATGATCAAGATGGTTATATGGAGGAAACCTTGGTTTCTGTCCCAGGGTCCTGTGTTAGGAGTTCATTGTCATCGCGTCACGATCACAACAGATGCTTCTCTCATGGGCTAGGGAGTGATAGTGGAAGGCCGCTCAGCTCAGGGTCTGTGAAGGAGTCATCATCTTTTGTGGCTCATAAATTGCCTGGATATGATGGCAGTTTTCATGGCATTGAAGCACTTCCTCCCAGATCAAAGAGGCCATCATTTGCTTGTTCTGCTCTGTGCACTACACTGCACTGTCCACTTTGGTTCTTCCTAACACACCCAGTTGCCCGGGGCTGGATGCTATGGTACAGACATGGCCGAGGCAGCGTCTGTACACATTTCCCCTGATTGCTCTGCACCTATGGATTTCTGGAGAAGGTCCACCAGGACGGAATAAGTCTACTCCTAGTAGCGCCGTACTATCTGAGTTGAATATGGTTCTTGGACCTAGTGTTCCTCCTCGATGGCTCTCATCTGGAGATTCAGGTCAGGAGGGACCTTCTGTCTCAGGCGAGAGGCAGTCCTTCACTCCTGCCCAGAGATATGGAACCTGTGGGTTTGGCATCTGAGGGGGCCCAACTCATAGACTCAGGTCTCTCAACTGATGTTGTTGAGACCATACTTCACTCCAGAGCTCCCTCCATGAGGAAACTATATGCCTTGAAGTGAAGAGTCTTCACTTCTTGGTGAAGAATGAGACAGTGGGATCCAGTTAACTGCCCAGTTGGCTCAGTGCTTTTTCGGTTCCAGAAAAGTATGGAAGTTGGAAAAACTGTGTTCCTTCTAGCTATTTCATCTTCAGGCCCTGTCGGTATCCACCATGTGCCTTGAGTTTGTTCCGGGGGATGGTTAAGGCATTCCTGTATCCTAAGCCGGACTATTTCCCAAGGTGCCGACCAATGTACCTTGCCTATTGATCTACAGGCCTTCAGCCCTCCTCCTTTCGGAGATCAGGACCAGGAGAAGCTAATTATTTTGTGTCCAGTGAGAGTGCTGGATACTTATGTCCACAAAGCTGCCCTGTGGAGGAAAACCGATCAGCTGTATTGGAACGCTTAAGAAGGGGTATCCTGCATCCAAACAGACAGTCAGCAGATGAATAGTTGAGGCATTTCCCCGCAGTGTCTCATTCCCTTCTTAGAGAACTATGGTTACAGATGTAACCTGAGACATTTTCTATCCCCATTTCACTTTTATCTTAAAAAGATGCCAAAACTCTAGTTCACATCTTCATGATCATACATCTTGAATATCCAAAATTAAGAATATTGGGATCTCACGAATGCCAGATGGTCTGCACATATGAATCCCATCAGGTTTAATCTGCACTGACTGATCTCATCCAGTATTCAGTTTTTTAAAAAGTACTCTCAACGATTTCACAAGTTTCTGACTTTCATCTATGGGCAACAGATATTTCAGTTTAATAGCACCTTCATCTCCTCAAGTCCACTTTTAAACCTCAGAAGTTCAGCTCCCAACTGATCTTTTTTCAATCCCTATTGTATTTGCCTATACTTACACACAACTGCACAGTAACTTACAAAAAAAATATGAAATGAGAGGGGGAAAATACAAAAATGTACTACTGGGCAAAGGGAATGTACATCATGATGACAGCTGACTTGAAGCTGTACATTCTTGGATTTAGAAAGCAAATAAACAGAAAACAAGCAAACAATATAGGCAACAGAAGAATGGAATAAGGTGTCGTCTTTTTCCTACTCCGGAACCCTGTTGGTTTGCCTTATATATTGCCTGTGCTGGTTGTTACAATGCAGTCTCTTTGATGCTCTCCTTCACATAGGGAAGGGGGTGTGTTTATCAGAATTCAGGGAAATATTCAAGCACTTTTTTGAGTACCCACACAATCTGTCTGCATCTCCCTCCAAAGAGGGTTTTTAACTCTAAACAAACAGCATTGTTAATAGAATGAGGCGGCTGCTGTCAAAGGAAAAGAACTGAAAAGAGATTGATACAATAAGACAAAGCAACGCAGGCTCTTAACCAACTGGCTTGTGCACTCAACAAGACATACTAATTGTGGCAATCATGTGGTAAAATACCACTCACTTGTTATGATTTCTGTGTGCGATTTTGAATAACATTACCTCATTCTGTGTAAAGAGATGCAAATGTATTTATAATGGCCTTAAATTACATAACAAAAGTTGAGTGAGCTGCAACTCAGAGCTGTTTTCCATCTGCTATGTAACAGTTATATAATCAAACAACAGATCAAATCAATACAGGGGTTTAAAAGGCAACTTGTATAAAACATATGAAACACTTTAGATAAAACCATTGCACAAAGTATTCCTTCTAAATGGGTGTGGATGTGTCAGTAAAACATGTTTGATTAAATGATAAAAATCATTGAGTTCAATGACACAAAAACTTTTTAAGGTGGAAACACCTCAAAGAAGCTGATTTTTATTTTAGTTCAACCATGTGGAACTCAGCGATTCATTTTTGAATGAATTTGAACAATGCTGTTGTACATTGTTGATATTTGAAAATAAACCCAAACAAACCCACCCCTCTCTTCATTGCTCCGCCTGCAAAACTCATACTCCAATCCTAACCACTCTGCTCTGAGTCGGTCTCGAACCCCGGCCCGATCGCCTCTGGCATGCGAGGCGAGTGCATTAACAATGACGCTAAATGCGTTCTCTAGCAGTTGTCAGTGTGCAGTAGTTTAACGGCAAAACTCTCACTATCTGGCCACTGTTACACACGCAATGTGAGTGGAGGTCTGTTTATCATAGCTGAGGCACAACAAAATGCTTCACAAAAAATAAAGTGCAGATGATGAACGAACAACAAGGAAGCACTAAAATGAACATACAGTACACAGGAGTAAATACAAAGCGTTGTTAAGTGTCGCCAAAAGCACAGCAGCTCCAGACAATCAAAACCCAGTGTACTCACATGAGTAGCGGGATCAAAGCAGCCTCCACATCTGTTTTCAGGCCTTCCCACTTAGCTCTCTCCAGCGCTGGAAAGTTTTTTTAATATAAACACGGGTCGTAAAGCACTTGCCCAAGCATAAACCTTCATTCCAGTAATATTCTTTTGAGGTATTTTGTATTGTGTCCCATTTCTCTTTCTGCAGGTTTTTTTTTCTTATTTTCAAATCTCCCTCTTGCTCGTTCTCTCTCCTCGACCGTCATTGTTGGTATCGGCCCTTCTAACTTCCAAACATTGTATTTGAAAATTGAAATACTATACTGAGTCCCCCTTTACGTTGTTTTTAATAAACATTTCATGTAATTAGTTTATTAATTTTTGTTATCATCAAAATCAGTAAGCCTATAGGTGTAATGATGGGTCAACAACGTGAGGATCCATTTGCAGCGTCTTTATTAAGACAAGACAGCACAATGCAAACAGGGACAAGACAGTAGCGTAAACAGGGACAGGCTTAGGTCGAGACAGGCGGCAATGAAACAAGGTCTTACAACAGGCAGGGATCGTGGCAGGCGGCAAACAAACAGAGTCCAGGAAACAGGCAGAGATCGGGGTCGGCAGCAAAGGTTCACAGAGGTAAGGCAGTCCAATCGATAACGGGGTAACAGTCCACAAGAAAACGCTCAGAAATGATCACCAGGGCAAATCAAGACTTCGCGGTGCATGGATGCGTGTGTGAGTGTTTTATGGAGTGAGTGTGATGTGATGCAGGTGTGTGCGCAATCAGTCCCAGGAATGAGGGCCCATGGGAAATGTAGTCCAGATAGCAACAAGTCAATATTCCGGTGACGGCTCCCTCCGGCGGCCGGGATGAAGAGCCGCGGGAGCCGCATTCGTAACAGAGCCCCCCTGCGAGCGGCTCCAGACGCGAGGAAGCGGGCGCCGGGGTCTACCGCGTGGACGAGGGGCCGGTCGCTCCGGATGCGTCCGGTGGAATTCCTCCATGAGTGATGGATCCAGGATATCTTCCCTGTTGACCCAGGACCGCTCCTCCGGGCCGTACCCCTCCCAGTCCACCAGATACTGCAGTTTTCCACCCCGGCGCCTGGAACCGAGTAGATCTCGGACCTGATAGGCCTCCTCGCCTTCGATGATCAGGGGTGGGGGGTTGTGGGTCTCGGCTCCCGCAGGCTCCTCTTCGGTCCCCCGGAGGGTTTCAGCAACGACATGGAAAGTGGGAGAAATGCGATAATTAGAAGGCAAGTCTAGACGGAATGATACAGGGGTAATTTGTTTTATGATTTGAAAAGGCCCTACAAACCTGGGACTGAGTTTGCGACATGGAAGTCGGAGGCGAAGATCCCTGGTGGATAGCCATACCCATTGCCCAACAGTGTAGTGAGGATTGGGCCGTCGGTGGCGATTGGCGTGAAGCTCTTGGCGTCTCACTGCCCGCTGTAGGTGGTGATGTGCTGACTCCCAGGTCTCCTCACTTCTGCGCATCCACTCAGTGACTGCAGGTAATTCTGATGGCTGGCCAGACCAGGGGAAGAGCGGAGGTTGGAAGCCCAGGACGCACTGGAATGGGGTGATGCCGGTGGCAGGTTTTCGTAGGGAGTTCTGTGCATATTCCGCCCACATTAGATAACGGCTCCAGTCCGCCTGATTCTGGCTACAGTAGGTGCGTAGGAACCGTGTCAATTCCTGGTTCATGCGTTCAGTTTGCCCGTTGGATTCAGGATGGTACCCAGAGGTGAGACTGATGTTGACGTTAAGCTGTTTGAAGAAAGCGGCCCAGACGCGGGAGGTGAACTGGGGTCCTCTGTCGGATACTATGTCCTCAGGTAATCCGTAGAAGCGAAAGACTGCGTTGCACAGGAGTTCAGCGGTTTCCAACGCGGTGGGAAGCTTGGGTAATGGCAGCAGACGGCAGGTTTTGGAGAAACGATCGATAACAGTGAGGATGGTGGTGTTTCCCTGGGACTCGGGTAGATCGGTGACGAAGTCGATAGCGATGTGGGACCATGGGCGTTGTGGAATGGGAAGTGGTTGAAGGAGGCCGGCCGGGGCTTGATGTGAAGCCTTAGTGGTTTGACAGGCGGTGCAGTGGTTGAGGAAGGTGGTGACATCAGCGAGCATGGTCTCCCACCAGAATTGGTTCTGCAGGAGCTGGAGAGTGGCAGTGATGCCCGGATGGCCGGAACTGGGGAAATCGTGGACTTGGTGCAATAGTCTGTCTCGGAGATGTGCGGGAACGAAGGTGCGGTTAGGTGGACAGGTCGCTGGGATTGCGATCTGTTCGTTGGCTTGTGAGATTTCCGTCATTATGTCCCATTGCACGGGAGCGAGCAGCAGAGTTTCAGGCAGGATATTCTCAGTGTTCTCTGAGCGCTCTGGTTCATCCGTTTGCCTTGGATAACGCATCCGCCTTTACATTCTTTGACCCAGGTCTGTAATTGACTGTGAAATTAAAGCGGGTGAAGAACATTGCCCATCTGGCCTGTCGTGGGTTTAGACGCTTGGCAGATCGTAAATACTCCAAGTTCTTGTGATCAGTTAGAATTACGAATGGGTGCTTAGCCCCTCGAGCCAATGACGCCACTCCTCCAGCGCCGCTTTCATGGCAAGTAGCTCCCGGTTGCCCACATCATAGTTGCGTTCAGCGGAGGACAGCTTACGGGAGTAGAACGCACAGGGGAACATTTTGGGTGGTTCACCCTGTCGCTGGGATAGTACGGCTCCTATGCCGGTATTGGAGGCGTCCACCTCCACAATGAACGGAAGTTCGGGATCTGGGTGACGGAGAATTGAGCTGATGTGAAGCGTCTCTTCAGTTCCTGAAACGCTCGGACTGCTTCTGGTGACCAAGTGAGGCGGGAGGTCTTACGTCTTGTCATGGTGGTTAAGGGAGCGACCACCCCGCTGAAGTTTCTGATAAACCTCCGGTAAAAGTTGGCGAACCCCAGGAACCGTTGTAATTCTTTTAGTGTGCGTGGTTGCGGCCATTCCAGCACCGCCTTGACCTTTCCATCATCCATCGCTACTCCTTCACGGCTGATGATGTAGCCCAGGAAAGAAGTGGAAGTGCGATGAAATTCACATTTCTCGGCCTTGGCGTAGAGTTTGTGTTGGATCAGACGTCGCAGAACTGCTCGAACATGTTGGACGTGTTCGTGGTATGTGTTGGAGTAGATCAGGATGTCGTCGATGTAAACCACGACCCACCGATTTAGCATATCTCGGAAGACATCATTGATGAACGATTGGAAGACTGAAGGACTGTTGGATAGACCGAAGGGCATGACAAGGGTCTCGTAGTGGCCAGAGGAGGTGGAAAAGGCAGTTTTCCACTCGTCGCCTGCTCGGATGCGAATCAGATTATAAGCACACCGGAGGTCTAGTTTGGTATAATATTGGGCTTGACGAAGTTGTTCAAGGGCCGCTGGTACTAGTGGTAGTGGGTACCTGAACTTTATGGTGATGTCATTGAGGCCACGATAGTCTATGCACGGCCGGAGGCTGCCATCCTTCTTTTTGACGAAGAAGAACCCTGATGAGGCGGGAGAGGTAGAGGGCCGAATGAATCCCTTAGCTAGTTCTCCCTCGATGTATGACTTCATAGCCGCCTCCTCAGGTTGCGACAGAGGAAAGATACGGCCCTTGGGGGGCGTAGTCCCAGGCAGCAGATCAATCGCACAGTCACTCGGAAGGTGCGGCGGCAGTTCGGTGGACTTGGATTTACTGAAGGCTAGTGCCAGGTCGTCGTATTCGGCGGGGATGACTGATTCATGGTCGACTGGGGCTTCATTGACGGCTATGGCATGAATGGCGATGGGTAGAACTGGACTCAGACAGTGCTGATGACATGCGGGGTCCCACTGGACGATCTGACCCTCCTTCCAGGAAATGACAGGGTTGTGTGTGCGGAGCCAGGGCAGGCCTAGGATGACGGGGTTGTTGGGCGTGTGAATGACGTAGAAGCGAATTTGTTCCTTGTGAAGGGCCCCGACTTGCAGGCCGAGGTCAGAGGTGATATGCGACACCCTTCCTCCTCCTATGGGCTTCCCGTCTAGCGCCTCCACTGTTAATGGGGAATGACAGTTGGTTAACTGGATATCATGCTCATGGGTGAAAGTGTCTGATATGAAGTTTCCAGCAGCCCCGGAGTCCAGGAGTGCGTGAGTGGACACAACCCGGCCGTTACAGGTGATTTGGATGGGTATTTTCAGGCAGTTAGAGGGGTAATCTGAACTCACCGATCTGGGGTTGGAGACGTTGGGTCTGATTGGGCAGTTTATCTTGATGTGACCAGCCTGTCCGCAGTAGAGACATAGATGCATTTGGCGTCTTCTCTCTCGTTCTTCGGGTTGAAGAGGAGTATATCCAAGCTGCATGGGTTCTGATGGGGTTGCGCTGGTGGCGAGGGAACGAAGCGGCCGGCGGGAGCGGAGGAGATTATCAATGTGGATGGTCAGCTCTATGAATGAAGTTAATGACCTGCCCTCGTCACGGCATGCCAGTTCAGCTTGGAGCTCCAGATTCAGGCCTTTGCGAAAGAGTAGTTTCAGCGTGTCCTCCACCCAGTTGGTCTGTGCGGCCAGTGTGCGGAACTGTAGAGCAAACTCCGCGACCGTGGACTTTCCCTGAGTTAAGGTGAGCAGTTGGTCACCAGCACTCTTGCCGCCCTCCGGGTGTTCAAACACCTCCTTGAAGCTTTGTAGGAACGCCGAGAAAGTGGGAAACACCGAGCTGTCCTCTCTCCATACTGCTGTGGCCCAGTCTAGCGCTTTGCCCGTGAGCAGAGAACAGACGAAGGATATGCGACTGATCTCTGTAGAATACAAGGATGGTTGCTGGTTAACAAACAGAGAACATTGTAACAGGAAGCCCTTACATTTGGCAGGATTGCCGTCGAACTTCTCAGGCAGAGCGAGGCGTGGGTTGACTGGGGACGGCGTGATCGCCTGACTGGTAGCGGCGGGAGATGGCGGCATGGCGGCCTCAGGAGAGGCGAAGCGTAGGCCTTGCAAAGTCTTTACTAGTTCCTCGGTGAGAGAGGTGAGTCGGTTCAGCTGGTGCTGATGCACCGCGAGCTGGCTGGCTTGTGCTGAAAGCTCGGTGGAAATTTGCATGAGGGCTGCTGGATCGTTTGATGGCGAAGTCTTCTGTAATGATGGGTCAACAACGTGAGGATCCATTTGCAGCGTCTTTATTAAGACAAGACAGCACAATGCAAACAGGGACAAGACAGTAGCGTAAACAGGGACAGGCTTAGGTCGAGACAGGCGGCAATGAAACAAGGTCTTACAACAGGCAGGGATCGTGGCAGGCGGCAAACAAACAGAGTCCAGGAAACAGGCAGAGATCGGGGTCGGCAGCAAAGGTTCACAGAGGTAAGGCAGTCCAATCGATAACGGGGTAACAGTCCACAAGAAAACGCTCAGAAATGATCACCAGGGCAAATCAAGACTTCGCGGTGCATGGATGCGTGTGTGAGTGTTTTATGGAGTGAGTGTGATGTGATGCAGGTGTGTGCGCAATCAGTCCCAGGAATGAGGGCCCATGGGAAATGTAGTCCAGATAGCAACAAGTCAATATTCCGGTGACGGCTCCCTCCGGCGGCCGGGATGAAGAGCCGCGGGAGCCGCATTCGTAACAATAGGTGCGTTCACGCGGCCTCGTAATTCCAGTAGTTACGAGATTCTAGCTTGTAAAAAGCGTTCACGTCCTCGTAGAGATCGTAATTACAGTTTGTAAGCTGGGAGTTTTCTGAAAGCTTCCACATGTACCAGGTGACCGCTGTACCACCTGACCGCTGTAGATTCATTTAGGCGTTGATAGTGGTGCCATGGAAACGCATAATTACCAGTCCGAGGACGTGGACAGCTCCGTATATAACGTCACGTGTTGTCATTTCAAGAATCCGGTAAATACGAGGTGACGTGAACGCAGCATAAATACAAGAAAAGAATACAAAACAGAAAATGTACTACGAAGCCCCTCACATGACGTGCGGACAAAAACCTACATATCATTGTCACAAATTACGAATTCATTCCCTCATTTTAGTAAATCGTGGCCATGTTGTACTAATTTGTTCCCTCGTTTTGATTCAACTAAAACAATGGAACGAAATACAAGGTGGCCATGATTTAAAACGAGGGAATTAATTAGTAAATCGTGGCCATGATTTACTAAAACACGGGAATGAATTCTTAAAGGGATAGTCAATATAGGGTCCCTGTAACACGGTTAGTAGTTGTGGGAAGAAGGAGGCGGGAACTGGCGAACGTTTAACAAAACTTTAATTCAAAATAAACATAGAACAAAACGAAAGTAATTTCTTTTGTGTTCAGCAGAAGAAATTCATACAAGTTTGGAACAACTTGAGGGAGAGTAAATGATAGAATTGTCATTTTTGGGTAAACTATCCCTTTAATCTGTGGCCACGATATATGAATATATGTTATCTAACAAATGAAAAATGAATTGATGCTTGTGTCAGTTTAACAGCTTGAGCTAAAAATGTTAGTTCTTTTGCATGTTAGACTATAATTGCATCTCAATAGTGCTCAAGGGAAATAAATTACATAATTTGCCTCTTTCACCAACTGTGACAAAGCTGTTCTTAAAGTACATCTTCATTGAGCTTCCCTGAGAAGGTTCAGCATAGATTAGTATACATTAGATATTAGGTTTTGCATCTGTGCATAGAGCGGATACTTATTTGACCTTTCAGTGTGTTTATTGAACTTCTGCCCAGGGTTTTCCTAGAACGCACTACACTGTAACCAAAGGAAAGAGAAAAAATAGAATTGGCAAAAAGATGGGAACAGATAGCACTGAAGTTAACCAAATAAGTAAATGCAACTTTTTGGAATATTCCTGATGCACTGATGTCTAAAAATGTCTAAGTCTTGTAAACTAGATCCATTGCAAATTTATAATGTCACTCAATCAGTATCAGAAATGCAAAGTTCATTTAAGTCAATGACTTCTTACAGTTTTAACATGATCTTTACATATTCTCTGTGAGGTTTCAAAGATGTTCCCATACTGCTATTTGGCTGCTAGTCAAAAATATCCAGCCCCAAGTCTGATTTTATGTGCAGGTCCCTCCTTCAGTAGTTTGGTAGGATTTTTTTTCACCTGTTTTACAATCAGCAGGTGAAAATAGTAAGTCTGATCACTTTGAAAAATAAAGGCTCACCTCTCCTCAACACGCCACTCAAGTTGAGGTATCATTCACCATAGCGTGATAGGCTACTGGTTTAACATACAGATGGAAAATGTAAATCACACAGGAAAGAGGAAATTGTTTTTGATATAATACATGAACATTTGTGATTTCTCTCTATCATTAAACCAAACAGATTTCTTCACGTAGACATCATTAGTCATTCTTGCTGGCATATCACATTGAGGGAGAGAAGCCTTCACTATCCTAAATTTATAGAGACACTCACAGACTCTTCTGATCCCATATGTTGTACAAATGACCATACAAAGTTCACCATGTTCAAATTCAAAGAAATGTAGCTAACACATGAGAAATATTAGCACTTGAAGGAGTTTTATCCTCTGTCTGGGAGATATGTGGTCAGTGTCTAGTCAATCATGGGAATCATTCATACTGCTGATGGGGAAGCATGAAAATTTATGGCTGGGAAACTTTATTGGAGGAACAAGATGTAGATGTACTGTAAACTGAAAAAAACAAAGCACAGAAATACTGCACAAAGGGATTTCTGGTATATATATATATACTTTGGGATGCCTGCCTTTACGTGCACATGAACTTTAATGACATCCCATTCTTAATCCATAGGGTTTAATATGGAGTTGGCTGACCCTTTGCAACTATAACAGCTTTAACTTTTCTGGGAAGGCTTTCCACAAGGTTTAGGAGTGTGTTTATGGGGATTTTTGACCATTCTTCTAGAAGTGCATTTGTGAGGTCAGGCACTGATGTTGGCGAGAAGTCCTGGCTCACAGTCTCCGCTCTAATTCATCCCAAAGGTGTTCTATCGGATTGAGGTCAGGACTCTGTGCAGGCCAGTCAAGTTCCTCCACACCAAACTCGCTCATCCATGTCTTTATGGATCTTGCTTTGTGCACTGGTGTGCAGTCATGTTAGAACAGGAAGGGGGCATCCTCAAAAATGAAATTTTCCAAAATGTCTTGGTATGCTGAATCATTAAGTGTTCCTTTCACTGGAACTAAGGGGCCAAGCCCAACCCCTGAAAAACAACCAGAGAACACATCTCCACTGCTCTAGAGTCCACTGCATCCGACACTGTGCATTGCACTTGGTGATGTAAGGCTTGGATGCAGTATAGCTCGGCCATGGAAACCCATTTCATGAAGCTCTCTATGCACTGTTCTTGAGCTAATCTGAAATTTGGAGGTCTGTAGCTATTGACTCTACAGAAAGTTGGCGACTTCTGTGCACTGTGTGCCTAAGCATGCGCTGACCCCGCTCTGTGATTTTACGTGGCCTACCACTTCATGGCTGAGTTGCTGTTGTTCCCACTTGCTTCAACTTTCTTATGATGTATATATTAGGATGAACTATTCTTTTAAGCGAATATCTTTTAAGCCCATATTAATGCTAATATGGATGTATGCATGAAGATTTTTTTGTAATTCTATGTACTACACTTCTACCACTTTTTTCTAAAAGCTGAGAAATACCTTGTAAATCTCTCTTAAACAAAAAATAGAATATAATTAGAAAGCACAAAAAATAGAAGGCACAAAATTATAAAACCCGAGTCAGCCAAATTTTCTTCCTAAAAGATTTCTCACATCTCATTATCCTATTTTTTTTTTTTCCAATTTCACACCTTCATACACCTAGTGGAGCAGTTTCAGAGATGTCAGAGACTATCTTTACCTCCATTTTTGCTTAGAAAACCTTAAAATCCTTGTGGTAATAATGGCTATAATGATTATAATAATAATGATTTGTTTTGTATTGAAAAAGCGATGAACAAATATGATAAGATAACATTTAATTTTGCATTAAGGAGCATCATTAATCAAACACCACCCCCTTTTTCTCTGCCTGCTAATTAGAATCCTGTTTCCTGCGCATGAATTCATGGGGCATCAGTGAGGCTTTTGAAGCACAAACATGTGGTTTAAATCGTTATTGTGCAAGCTGCCTACAAAGGGCTCTGACAGTTGCACAAACGCCATATGACACAGAGAATCCAAACTGGAAAACTACACCTACACGCCAGTCAATTCGTTTGCAGAAACAATACTGGAGATTCAGGATGTAAGACTGGCATTGAAAACCAAGAGTACACAATGTAAAATAGTAACCAAATATGGTGTGACATCACTGTATTGGGACATTATATAGCATCTTACGGCTATGGAACGACATGAGGGTAAATTAGTGACAGACATTTTTTGGTGGACTAACACTTTAATACTTCTATTCAGCAAGGATTAAATTTATTAAAAGTGACAAAGACTTTTTTTAATGTTACAAAATATTTAAATTTCAAATATATTATGTTCTTTTGACCTTTCTATGAAAGCCTGTTTCCCCCACTAAATAAAAAAAAAAAAAAAGTTACAGTTAAGTAACAGTAAACAGTAATATATCTCACAATTCTGACTTTTTTCTCACAATTCTGACTTTTTTTCTCACAATTGCGAGTTGTAAAGTCGGATTTGCGAGATATAAACTCGCAATTGCCTGATATAAAGTTACAATTCTGAGATTTAAACTCACAATTGCGTGATATAAAGTCCAATTCTGAGATATAAACTCGCAATTGCGTGAAATAAAGTCAAATTCTGAGATATAAACTCGCAATTGTGTGATATAAAGTCACAATTCTGAGATTTAAACTCACAATTGCGTGATATAAAGTCCTATTCTGAGATATAAACTCGCAATTGCGAGAAAAAGTCAGAATTGTGACTTTATATCACACAATTGCGAATTTATATCTCAGAATTCTGACTTTAAACTCGCAATTGTAAGAAAAAAAGTCAGAATTCTGAGATAAAAAGTCGCAATTACTGTTCTTCCCCTACCAAAGAAACAAAACCATCACCCAGCACTCTCCGAGCACGCTTTCATATTCTATTGCTAGACTGTCATCACTGTCATCTAGGTTAATGGGGAGTTAACATGGCTACACACAGGGAAGGCAATAGATTTCAAGCAAAACATTCCACAAAAAGAAGTTGATTAGCATCCCTACTGTAGGCTCAGGGTTCCTGTGACCCTACAAAGTGGTGTGGAAAAATGGAATGAAAATAAATTTAATTAGCAAATTTGAAATTTCTCTGTTTATTGCTCTAGTGGTAACTGTTTTTACAGAGAAATCATTGCAATTTACATTTCCACATATAGTTACACTGGTTACACTCTCCACTATATCCATCCTTTTACCTGTTCATAACTCAGAGTGATCTCTAAGCCCCTTAGCATAAAAATAAAAGATGACTCATCCTCACCTCTTGTGCCGGTGTTAAAAATAGCAAGTCAACATCGGCAGATGAACTGGACTTTGGGAAGCCTTTATATAAGGTGAAAGACTGAAATAGATATTAAAATATCCTGCATTTCAGAGAGTCATGGAAAGAATGGATTAGAAAAACACCACCAGACTGTCCCTCAAAAATGAGCTAAGGTTGAATGTTTTCAGTTTTATACAACATGAGATTATTTGTATTTATTTGCTATTTGCCATCAAAAGCCACAAAACAGCTTTAGTAGACGGCACATTTGTTCAGCCTGATAAAGCATTTGCTGCAGCCAGATTGAAACATTACATCTTATTAGTATTCTCATGATGACGTGCGGCTGGGGGCTATGGTGAGAGCGGTATGACTTCACAAGGAATGTAAAATAATGAGACAATCAAAACAAATCACTTCTCCTCCTTCTTTGCAATAGATGTTTATAAGCAGCATATTAGAAAATATCATCTCTTCAGGCCGGGAATTACCACTGACTGCTTTTAATTTTTTTGTGTATTTCATTTCATTTTCTCCAATGCCTAAAAACATAATGGGGAATGTTAGTGAAAAAAATTGGAAAAGCTTTTGTATAACAAAAGTGAAATAATAAATCATAAGAAAATCTCTACATATGGATTTTTTTTTTTTTTTTTTTGAATGAATGAATGAGTCACCAACAACAAGAAATCTAAACTGAGTGGGTGTTTTTGTTTTATTTCTTTTTACCTTCTGTCTTCCTCTTTTTCAGGGTGGCTAATTAGCAATAGTTCTTTGCATGAGGCAAGCAAAGAATTTGCAAAGAATTTCAGGCCTTGTTTGTTAGTTTTGTTAGACCTCAGGGACAAAAAAATGTAATGCATTTCATAGTGCAAACTGCAAACAATATGTAAATATTTCAAACTCTGCACAATTGTAGCATGAATAACTCTCTGGATTTAAAAGACAGGAGTGTAACAATGTGTCGTGTCACAATATATTTGGGTATATATTTGTGGGTCTGATAATGCCAAATGTCTTATATTAGCAGTAAAAAGTGGCCTACATTATTTTAAATACATCTAGTGACAGAGTGCAAACATATTCATCTAAAACAAATCTGTGTTTCAGCGTTAGAGTCATGAATATTTTTTATTCCGGCATCCCAATTGTCCTCTTCATTGGGTTACCAGCACCAAAACCATTCATTTCCACCACCCAAGTAATACCAAATTTAGCATTGTTTTGTTGTCCTTTTTTGTCCTGGAGTATCGCAGTTTCATCGTATCATGACTTATGTATCGAATCGTGACATAAGGGTATCATTACACCCCCACAAAGTATACAGTTGATAATAGTATTTTGATGTCCCCACCCCAAATGCCACCACCCCCTCCAAATGCCCAGATCTGGTGCCAAACTGCTTCACATGCATAGTCATCATCAAATAAGCTAATGCACAATAAAAACATACGCAACAAGTAGAAGAATATGGAGTGTAAAGGATGGTGGTTTCATCTGTCTGAGGTGGGCACCTATTTTCAGTTGTAAAGAGTACAAGAAATTTACATTCCACTGAAAGCTACATACTGTAATATTGTACATGAAGCAGTTTTTATCATCGATCACACTGAAAACACGTAAGCAGCTTTGGGATAAAAACACTGCAATACAAACTGCTAAGTGACATTGGGCAATTTGGATAGATTTTCCTTCATAAAGTCTTTTCCTAATGTATGTCAGCAAATAAACAGAAAATACAGAATTATAGACAATTCAGCTCTTAAAGAAATATAAAAACATTGGGCTGATGCAGATAACATTATTCAACACAAGATTCATCAACACTGGCAATCATTTACCAATCAAGAACATTAGCTCAAAATTTAAACTATAAACTGTTTAAACTATAATGTCTGTTGCCAATTTTTCTGCATGCATAAATCTGTGAATACTCTAACTAGATGTTACATAATAGTTTAACATTCAGTAAGAGTTTTACAGACTAATGAGAATGCTGTAAAAACCCTCACTTATCCCTGGTCACGATGTCTGCTCAACAGATAGTGTGCAGTGAAACCATTACCTCTGTATGCAGATGGGTGCATGTGCTACTGTAAATGATCTGGTAGTGGGCTCAAACTAACTATTGCAAGAATAAATGTTTCTGAACCTCTAGCAAATAATAATCAAAATCTCTATTTAAATCTGAAAGAGAGAAAAAAAAAGACTTCCAATTGCAGCTTATGAATCATACTTTGTCTGTTTATTGTTATTTTGTAATGCACAAAGGGTGAAAAGTTCAAATACTGTCCAGATGGCAAACTGGAAGGGACTTTACTTAATAAGATAACATATTTATATTAGCCTAATCAAACTGCCATTTAAAATCAATCCTGCATCTGTTAGCTCTGATAGGAGATGGATGCAACTCTTTAATGCGTTTTCTAAAAAACATACCCTGCCAATAAAATGCCATTAATGGCATCTATAATTGGTAAACAAGACAGAGTGAGATAAAGAGTCTTATGTTAAAACACAGTGATTCTATCAGTCTCTTATATGAAAAAAGTACAGAGAAGAGGTTCAGCAAACAAAAAAAGGCACAGCGATGTGCACATCAACATTTCCATGTGTATATTATTTAGGATATTCCAAGTTTCTGACCTGCCATGTTAAACTAGCTCATCTCTTTTCCCCTCACACTCCTTCCCAGTGACACTACATACAGTACAGTATGCCATTTCCCATGACCAAATGTCCCTGAAAGGTCTCAAAATCAACCTCAACAGCATAGTTCAGCATGACCAATGAAAACAGACTGGCAGTGCTGGAAATAATTATGACTCTGAATGACACATTATTATGCAAGTTTAACAAGTTTCTGATGGATTTATAAAATTATGTTTCTTTCAAATATGTTGGTCAATGAGCTTTAAAGGGCAAGTAACAAGTAATCAGACTCAGACATTATGTTGACATCACTGTGTGCTGAAAACAGAGAAGGAAGTGTGACTTCCTTCTTTCCTTCCATACAGGATTTCTCTAATGTGGTTCTACCACTTTCCATTGTGTAGCTAAAGAGCAAGATAATGTGGTTAATGGTCTCAAAGGTTGGTCAAAATGTTCATGGTTTAAACTGAACATATACTGATTTTAAAAATGTTAAGTCTTAATATAGCACTATCACTTTTTAAGTTAGTGTAAACAAAAATATATAATATAAAAATAGGGGAACTTAAATGGACATATAATGAAATATATGTAATATTTAGAGGTTTTTGATAGATAGATAGATAGATAGATAGATAGATAGATAGATAGATAGATAGATAGATAGATAGATAGATAGATAGATAGATAGATAGATAGATAGATAGATAGATAGATAGATAGATAGATAGATAGATAGATAGATAGATAGATAGATAGATAGATAGATAGTTTGGGATTAAAAGTACTAAAAGTTTGGGTTCAATACAATTTGTTTAATTTTTTGTCTCCTTTTCTTACCAAGGCTGCTTTTATTTGAACAAAACTACAGTAAATCAGTATTGTTTATTATTGCTACAATTTAAATAAAATGTTTTCTATTTTAATTTTAAAATGTAATTCATAAAATGTATTTCATGTAATTCAAATGTAATTTTAAAATGTAATTCATGTGTATATATATATATATATATATATATATATATATATATATATATACACATAAATATATATATATACATATATAACATACATATATATAAACACATATACACACATATACATATATATTATATATATAATCATTTACAAAATTGAAGACATTTTCAGGTGTCCACATACAGTAGTTATTTGAAACTCTTACTATTAAAAGCGTCAGGGTAACCCGCACTAAAAGGGGCTCAAGAAGGCTATTTAATCATGTGCCCAATGGGAGCTATATGGAAGCCAGGGGAATGGAAAAGAAGGAAGTAACTGACATTTGACACTGTGATCCCCATAGCTTATAGAAAGCAAAAACTATTTCGGAATGCTTCTAAGCACAACACGGCTATTTAGAGGAACGCAGAGTTCTGGGAATCTTTTTGCAGATACTTCGATTGACGTGTGCCAGACTTTTAAATAAGCCTGTGATGTCCAATACTCGCAAACTAAAGTATCTAGTTTGAGAGGACCAACTTACATTCTTCACTCCATGAAAGATTTGTTAAATAAACTGTAAGTCTCATGTGGTTGAACCAGTTTACCCCCTCAAGCCAATCTAAACCTGTATGACATTCATTCTTCTGTGGAACACACACACACACACAAAGATATTTTGAAAACAACACTGAACCCCATTACACACACACACACACACACACACACATATACATATATATATCTATATCTATATATATAATGTATGTGTGTGTGTAATTAATTAAAATTAGTTAGTTTAATTAAAATATCTTTCCTCCCTCTTGCAACAACTTTTCTCTGAGATCAACCAATAGCAAACCACAACGATCCTATCAATTCCAGATGGACAAAAATCAAGTCCCGCTCTACATTTAGAGACTACAGAAGAAAAGACTATCGCAACTTCCATTTCACGCCATCATTAACACATGGTATCTAGTCAGCCTGTACTGGTAGGCCACTCATTCCCTAAATTTAAGTCTATCTGAATTTGTTCAGCTAAGCTTTCCAAACAGCATTCATCTGTTCACAACCGGTTCCAATCTACTCTTGACTAGTAGGAAACTCCAAACCAGCATAGACCAATCCAGACCAGAAATACATGCTGGTATAAGCTGTTTAAGTGCAATAGCAACTCTTGTGGGTTCACATTAGTCGCTCAGAGAGGAGAAATCTCTGACCCTGTTTACCACTACACTGTCTGGTGCGTGATGCGTGAGCTGCAGGGCAGTGATCCACTTACGGCGGCAGCATCAGACTGGCCTGAGAACATCAGACAGGCAGGCGAGAGGAGGAATAACAATTAGCGTACTGCAGTGAGGATACTTGAGTCAGAAAAAAGGTTGAATGGGGAAAAGCTCTAGTACTTGAAACAGCCACGCTTCATATAAACAAGCGCCTTGGACAGTTGCAAGTTTAGTAAATCATAATAGCTCCATGTACTGCCATACAATGCAGCATCCAAGCAGGATTTTATTAGCGAGAGATTTGCATACACACACAGATAGATAGATAGATAGATTGATAGACAGACAGACAGACAGACAGACAGACAGACAGACAGACAGACAGACAGACAGACAGACAGACAGACAGACAGACAGACAGACAGACAGACAGACAGACAGACAGACAGACAGACGATAGATAGATAGATAGATAGATAGATAGATAGATAGATAGATAGATAGATAGATAGATAGATAGATAGATAGATAGATAGATAGATAGATAGATAGATAGATAGATAGATAAACAGTTTCTTCGCATCACTTATGATGTTAGGCAGTTTTAGAACAGAGCAGATGTCTTAAAGGGATAGTTCACCCAAAAATGAAAATTCTGCCATCATTTACTCACCCTCAAGTTGTTCCAAACCTGTATGAATTTCTTTGTTCTGCTGAACACAAAGGAAGATATTTGGAAGAATGTAACCAAGCAGATCTCCACCCCCACTGACTACCATAGTATTTTTTTTTTCCTACTATCAATGGGGTAGTCATTGCGAGGCACTTGGTTACAATTGTGTAACAAATGTCTTACTTTGTGTACAGCAGAACAAATTTATACAGGTTTGGAACAACTTGAGGGTGAGTAAATAATGACAAAGTTTGCAAAGGGCTGCATCTGAAAACCTAGGCAGGTGACTTGCTGCCTCGCTGCCCTATCAGGCAACGACATGTAAGGCAGCGTTTGTACATTGAAGGCACTTCACGGAACTGATTTCAGACAGACTTCTGAGGCAGCGTAACAGTTTAATGATCTACCGTGAAACAGCGCGAGCTTTGGTGAAAACTAAAATATTTCTTTACTACAGTAGTCATTTCTCGCTAGAAATGACATCAAAAGAGGAAAATGTTGGTCAAAAACGTACATTTATACACAAACTGAGCAGCAAACGCAACTTTTGGAAGCCATCTTTATTTTTCTAGCTGGAAGTGAAGCTAACATTGAATTCGGATGTGCCTTGATGTCTTCCTACCTTGAAATGTGTCCTCTGAAGGCAGCATTTTCCAGTTTTCAGACGCAGCCAAGGTCTTGTTCTTATAATCAGCGAAAGGCAATGACATCTTCATAATCCAGTTTGAGCAATCTCATTAAACTTCACCAAGAATGACACTATGGAGAATTTGCAATAAATAAATCAACCAAAGCTTGCAACAACAGACATTTTCTCTGGGTCACTGCTAAATGTAAAATCATTTCTATCAAAGCTGGAAATTGTGGAAGTGGAAATTGTGGTAGTCTTTTATTTCCTATCGTGACATATGTCCAAGGAAATGGCTTCTTGCACAAGAAAAAATTTAAGGTCCCTTGATTTTGTCCATGGAGAATTGATTGGATTGCTGTGGTTTGCTATTGGTCGATCTCATGTGAGTGACAGGATGTCCCGCCCTTGTGCCAGTAAGCGCATCATCAGAGAAGAGATGTTGCTGCAAGAGGAAGAAGTTATTTTGATGGGCCCAAGAAATGATGAGCATGGATAAACAATAAATACTGCAATATTCCATTAAAAGAAAAAAAGAATTGTCAATTTTGATTTTATAGTGTTTTTATTTTGATAATTTAACACGCTTTTGATTTAAAATGTACCATAGAAATTTGACATCTGATTTGTAATGGTTCTAAGAAGTTGTGAAACACATAGGGCAGATTTATTTAAAGTAGAAAAACAAAAAGTCACTAAAATATTAGTCTCGGATGCGAGTGCACAATAAAGTCACAGACCCACCATCTGGTTCTAATCTATGGCTCTGATAACTACTGCAACCACTGTGGTTAAAAAAATTACTTTTTTAATGTACCCTCAAGTGCAGTGTTTCTCAACTGGTGGGTCGTGACGTAAAAGTGGGTCACAATACCGTTTTGAGTTGGTCGCGGATTGTGCAGTCAAGAAAAAACAACAAACGTGATTCTGTGTTTTTCTGATGCAAGACTTTTATTTTGAAAGTTGTGCATGAAAGCTGTTGACACTTCTGTCAGATGCAGTTTAAGTAAAGAGTCCCTGAGAAAAACCCAGGCTATATGTCAGTGTCTTTATTCTAATGTTATTTTCGTAACTTGTTACGAAATAAAAAGTCTCTCACCTCAGAAAAGCAAACTTCAGCTGTTATACTGTGCTTGCGGCGCGCGCGCTGTATATCAATCACCTCATTGGCGCAGAAGAAATTATTACGAGCATGCATAGTTGTAGTTATGTTGTCAATAAATAATGTAATTACAAAAAGATTTCAATAAATTACTTAAATGGTGTTGTGTGTTAGCTGGAAAGGATTTGCATGCATGATGGTCATTCTATTCATCAGGAGCAGTTTCCATGTTTCATTAAAGGTGCTCTAAGTGATGCTGGGTGGAGTAACTTCCTGTTGACATTCGAAGTGTTGTCAAACAAAACAGAGGCTAGCTAGACCCTCCCTCCTCCTCCTCCCCCTCCCCTCCATGCTTCCTGAAACAGTCACGAACACACATTAAAAATCATTCTTGTCGGTTATTGGCTGGAGCATGTTTATTATGATTCGTGGTCCAGGCTGCACCATGTAGTTTTTGTTGTCATTTTTGGAGCTTGTGGCGACTACAGAGACCGTGTTTTTTTAGGGGACAGGCAGCTAGCGGATAGTGAGGAGATGTTTGCTGTATTTGACAAAAAATGTTTTAGCCTAAAAACTTGTGACATAGCTTAGAGCACCTTTAAAGGCACAGTATGTTTGTTTCGCCGCTAGGGGTCGCTAAACTTTTCAAAACTTGTCATTCCGATGGATCTAATAATGTTTATGGCAAAATAATGTTTTTTTAAAGTTTTTAACATGACCGTGGTATAAAGCAAGGTGTGGCCGAGAATCGCGGGTGCGATTGCTAATGAGAGACAGATATCAGGGACATTTCATTCTACAGAACTACTCGCAAAGCTGAAATACTACTGATACAGGTCAGTTTATCTGACGACATAAAATTGTTAGGTAATGCGGCACTGTTTCACTTGATATTGATATACGATATTGATCCTCGTTTTATTTCTCCTTTTGTCCCAAAGTTTGCTTCCCATGGTCCATAATGTTTGAAGGAAACAATAACATGTCGCTAGACTGCAGCTCTCCCGCCTGCTGCCATGGTTACTGTGCAGTACAAGGAAACCAGGGATAACGCAGATATTCAGTTGTTAAGTCTGACGTCACACGGCAGCGCTTCCGGGTCCTAATGCTCGATCTCATACCACAAGAAAACAACAAATGGTGCTAATATACACACACTATGTGGTGTAATACTACAAAAAAAGTATAATCATAACCTTTATCTCCATATCAAAATTCCAGATGGCCAGACAATGATTCATCTTTTATAAATCTTTAAAATATTAATGTCTATGACGCTGTGAGCACGGAGACTGTTGTATAGACTGTAAGTATTTAAAATGTTTAACTTTTTAAAATGATTGATGTTAATATGACTAAATAGCGCTCATAAACGGCCGTCGATGGCATTCTCAAGTGAAATGAGTCGAGGCTTGGACCTGGAAATGGCGTTCCTTACGTCACGACTTAACAAGCGGATTAGGTCATTGACAGGCGACAAGTGAAAAGGGAGGGACGGGTACTATTTAAATTGTGAATTTCTCTGAATATACAAATTCTTGGAAACATTTAGGATAATGGAAGTACACAGCTGAACAAAATATATAACATTGTGCAAGTGGTTTTTGGATATTATTGTGCCTTTAACAGTTCATGTTAGCATTACCATGGTAGCTGTTGTTTCCATAACCCCAAAATGCCACTTTATTTTCACTTTGTGTTATTTTGTATATTTTTGACTACTGTGGCTCATACCATCTTACTAACTTTACTGTATCAAAAACTAGTTTGGGACAACTATTTGGCCTTACCTTTTAGGCTATGTTAAGTAGGCTATACATACATACATACATATATTATATATATATATATATATATATATATATATATATATATTATATATATATATATATATATATATATATATATGACTGATGACCATGGGAAAATGTCTGTCCCATCAAACCAGTTGAGAACCACTTAGTGCAAGTAATGCATGACAAAGAACTTTGTGTGCTCTTGTACTCTTGTAAGCACTTAAAATTTCCCACAAGTCTAATGTAGAAGAATCAAACAAACCTCAAAGTATCAAGCATGAATGCCTCCAAACCTGAGTATATGATGAATATAAATGTGAAAGTAACTTACCCACTCGAGTGTAATAATGCTCTATAGTATGAACAATAGTTTATAATTCAGATTACAGTTGTATTTATTTTTACCTGTGCCATGCTGAACGCCAACAGATCACGGTTCAGGCTCCTCATTCCTTCTCTTCACCCACTGTGCTACTCCACCATCCCCATCTAGTGGCTGAATTGTGTTACTGCGACTCCAGTTGTTTTGGACAGTTCTACGCTGCTGTGCTTGAAACCGGGCAAATAACCAAGATATCATATTAAATGATAACGAGGCTGTGAGAGATTTTCTCATTTAGAAGGCTAATTTCTCCATTGGTTCTCCAAATATTTTTAATTGGTTCAAGCAGTTTCGCTGTGTCAAGTAAAATAGTAAAAAAGTAAACAAATGTAGGCCTAAAAGAAAAATATATATTTTATATATATAATATAATATAATATATATATATTTTTTTAATTAATAATATATTTTATATTTTTCATGTTATATATAACAAATTGCTGTATAGATTACAATTGTTGACATAATTCATGAATTTATATTTTCAATGTTGTGACAAAACAAAATTTAGCAAATATTTTAGTTTAGTTCCACACATAAGATTATATATTGCCAACAAGTAAATTGGTATCTAAGTGTAATTTATCAGTAATTGTGCACTAGTCCTAAGAGAGATGTCTTACCTCATCTTCCTTTATGTATGCAACCTTAATTTGTTTCTGATAGTGTATAAAAAGGGTAAGCAACAAAAAAGTTTAAAGTGTTTAAAACTCAAAAAACAAACAATAGCATGAGGTTATGTTAAGACAACATAATTTGCTTTAGTTCACAGAGGATATAGTATTTAGCAGGTATTTAGCATTTAACGGTTCAATCATTGACCAATCAGTTGATAAAAACGAATGCAATAAGTGTTGTTTTTATATTAGGCAGTAAGCAAAGCTGATGTAATGTTAAGGTGTTTTTCTCTAGCTCACGTTGGCCACAATTATTGGCACCCAATTATTGCAACGTCCTTTTCCCAAGATAACAGCTGTGAGTCTTCTTCTATAATGCCTGATGAGTTTGGACAACACCTGACAAGAGATCAGAGATCATTTCTCCATACAGAATCTCTCCAGATCCTGCAGATTCCAGCTCCATGTTGGTGCTTCTTCTCTTCAGTTCTCTCCACTCATTTTCTTTAGGGTTCAGGTCAGGGAACTGGGAAGGTCATGGCAGAAGCTTCATTTTGTGCTCAGTGACACATGTTTGTGTTGGTTTTGATGTTTGTTTTGGATCATTGTCCTGTTGGAAGATCCAACTACGGCCCATCATAGGATATCTAGCAGAAGCGGTCAGGTTTTGATTTTTTATCTGTTGGCATTTGTTAGAATCCATGATACCATGAATCTGAACAAGATGTCCAGGACCTCCAGCAGAAAAATAGGCCCACAACAATAAAGATCCAGCAGTATATTTAACCGTGGGCATGGGGTACTTTTTATCCATGTGTGCACCAAACCCATCTGGTGGGTTTGCTGCCAAAAAGCTATTTTTTTAGTTTCATCTGACCATAGAAACCGGCAGAGAATCGACCATAGAAGCCGGTCCCGTTTGAAGTTCCAGTCTTGTCTGACAACTGAATATGCTGGAGATTGTTTCTGGATGAGAGCAGAGGATTTTTCTTGAAACCCTCCCGAACATCTTGTGGGGATGTAGGTGCTGTTTGATCATTTTTTTAGGCTTTCTGAGACTCAAGACTCAACGAATCTCTGCAATTCTCCAACTGTGATCCTTGGAGAGTCTTTGTCCACTCAAACTCTCCTCCTCACTGCACATTAGGACGATTTAGACACACGTCCTCTTCCAGGCAGATTTGTAACATCTTTAGTTAATTGGAACTTTTTAATTATTGCCCTGATAGTGGAAATGGGGATTTTCAATGCATTAGCTTTTTTCTTATAGCCATTTTCTATTTTGTGAAGCTCAACAATCTTTTGCTGCACATCATAACTATATTGTTTGGTTTTAAATGTTTTTCTGTTTTGGAGAAAAACATTTATTTCATAATGTGATTTTCCCCCCACTTTCAATTGTTTTACTTCGATGAAAGGTTAGAATTTTGTGATTTTTTTAAAATGAAAGCTCAAAACGACAAACAATGCAGATTTATTTTCACAGTCACCTTTGCTCATATTTACTAAGGGTGCCAATATTTGTGGAGGATATATATGTATATATATATATATATATATATATATATATATATATATATATACACACACCACTGACAAGTTTGGTTATATGAACAATGTAGCCTACTTGGTCCTCGATACAAGAAAAGTAAAATTCCTTCACCAATCAATTATTTAAAAAAAATTAGAAAAGAAAAGAAAAGAAAAGAAAAGAAAAAAAGTACATAATGCCAATGCTTGCCTGTAATATTTGTGGTTAAACTCATGAGTAAACAATACAAACTTTAGTATAGCAGTTCCTTCATCAGAGATTCTTCATGCTTTAACAAAGCATCGACCAGGGCCTTAGCTATGCTTTCACAGTTCACACAGTCAAGCAGATCCCTCATCTTCTTCTGGCGTGTTGGATTCGCTCTCACATTTGCAATTGATTCATCGTGCAAGTCAAGATCATCAATAATTGGATCAATGTTCTTCACTTTTTGAACCAACCGACTGGTATTGTTTTTTAGAAACTTTTGATAATCTGGGAATATAAAAAGAACAAAAATGAAAAAGGAAAATGAAGGCAAAATGGGAAACAATATATATATATATATATATATATATATATATATATATATATATATATATATATATATATATATATATATATATTTATTTATAAGATTGACTCTAACCTTGTATTGACCTGCTACCATTTTCTCTTCTTTCACAGTCTCTATCAGGTTTTTGGCCTGAAACATAAAAAAAAAAAAAATAGGATTATTGTGAGATTATTATGTTTTATTTTTTTTATTTTTTTTATTTATTTTTTTAATTGCTGGCATGAATTGAGTTTAAAAAAAAAAAGTCCAATCCTTTTGGCGTCTTTTGCTTTGAGTCTTCTGTAAAATAAATGTCTGAAATATTTAAAATAATATTTACCAATTTGCAACTTACAATTTGATTTGCCAGAGGGTGCAATAGTCATATTCATTTCAATGGAGCCTAGAGTTGCACCAGTTATGTTAGGCGAATACACATTGCTGCCACCAGATGCATAGATTTTGCCTGTTTGCATAAAATTTATGTCAGTTCATACAATTGTTCATTATACAATACATCCAATAGAGTGCAACAGTGCCCATCCCCTTTTTCAGCGGCGCTGATTCCGGAAGTTTTTTTTTTTTTTTTCATTCATTTTTCCCATAGGGAATTGAAAATAGTCTTTGTTATAAGACATGAACCAAGCCAATCAGCTACGAGGTGAATCATAACAACACTACAAACTTTGATTTGAAGCAAAAAAGTCAGACAAAATGACAAAGGTACAAGACTGTGTACTTAACGGTTTTAGTGAGGGAAAGAACTACAATCTCATGAAGCATTGCGAACAGCATAATCAGATTAAAAATTACACAAACATGTCAGTATATTGAGAGCATAGGGATATTACATCATTTGCAGTGCTTGAAGGGAGTGGGTGGAGCTAAAGAGCTATTTTGGAATGTGTTGATTTTTTAACTCTCTGATTGGTGTAATTTTCTGTACAGCATCATGTGTAATTCCACTATTAAACACGATTATTTAAAAAAAAAAATAAGCTAAAATAATGCAGGCTTCAGCGGAAGCAAATACCATGTATTTACAACATCATAGCTCACAGTAGGTCTGTCTTTAAAGTTATTGTTCAAAATCACTCCTTCAAGTGGACTATATTTTGATGTGGTAATGTAGGGAATAGTGAATGAGGGTATAGGAGGGCGATTTTGAACACAGACTTGGTCTTGGATGCCTGAAATAGCTGCCCAGATCGTTGCAAATATGGCTGCCGAGTGAACAGACTTTCCTTTAAAGGGACTTTGAATGATTTTTTACTTCTGGAACCTGGCCGTTGCACTCTATAATGTTTCCCATTATAATAAATATAAACCACACTAACTTGTTACTTGGATGCCTGAATGTGCAGCTGTGTTTGCTGTCTCTAGAGAGAGAGAGAGAAAGAGAGAGAGAGAGAAAAAAAAAGAAAAGGCAAGACCATGTTATTTTAGATGGCAAAAATCATGCAAAGCATCATGGACAGTATATTACAGTATATTGATCTGCCAGCTTAACACAACACATAGCTAAGCTATTCACAGTAGGTGAGACTACAAATGGTATTGAATCTAACCTTGTAATGACCTGATAGAAGCTAGAATTATTTATTTATTTATTTGTTTGCAAGAATTGAGGCCAATGTGTAGGCCTATATAATTTCAATAATATCATTTTGAAGAAATGTACAGTTCTTTTCCATACAGGGCAGTTTAATATGCCTATCACAAAAACTTAACTAAACCAGCATAATGCTGTTTAAGGTAGGTTTTGAAGCTGGTATGCTGGTTCGAGCTCCAAGTGCTGGTCCTATGCAGCTCAAACCAGCATATGAGCTTCAAACCTTAACATGACATTGTTTTCCACTGAATTACATTATTTGTCCCAAATTGTTATTAATTACTTCACCCTAGGTTGGAAGCCATTTTTATTAGGCATAATAGGCTATGTTTGTCTTTTGGCTATGTTTCATATAGAAAAATCATATGGAGCCTATAGTTCGCTCTTTCTCTTTAAGTTTTTCTTTACATCAAAACTCAACGTCATCGACGCCATTTTGTTAATTCCTGAAGTAAACACCTTTATGTTTTTTTTTTTTTTTTTTTTTAAATCCGTGTTTTGGACTTTAAGTTGAGCACACGACGATCTGGTGGGCAGGCAAATCTTACTAAGGCTTGGTGTTTATCTATTCATAAGATGAAAATATTGGACATATTTAAGTTTCACGAATGATCACTATACGAAAACATAGCCTATATAGCCTATTCCCAACACAGCATTCCCAAACCCTATCTTATGAAAAAGTCTATAGATTGCTACTATTTTGACGCCCTTCAGCTAAAATGGGCCACTAGTTTCACTTTATGAACTGATTTTTAAGCTATATTATATCATAAATCATAAGTGCACAATTATATGTAGCCTACACGTTATATTTTGCAAAGAAACATACCTGAAGTATCCACGGTTTCAATCCATTTTCTGAGTTCAGGAGAAAATTCATTCACTTCATCATCTTTCAGCAAAATCAGAAAATCTCGACACACATTTTCACCCTTCCCAAGGATGAAGTCCAAAAGTTTAATAACCATATCCCTGGAAACTGTCATAGAGTTCAGTTCATCGTACTCCGACGCTGTTATAAGTTCGCTTGCTTGAACATGTTGCAAAATCAATGAATCCGCTTTAAGCCAATTGATGAGTTTAGGTTTGCTTTTCAAAATGACTTTCTCCATTTCTACTTATTCTACAACAGGTTTACGTCACAGCCTTGTATCGACTTGTATAATAACCATAGACAGATTTTACTTTCGATTTTCGATCTGTACGTTGCATTTACTACCGCTGGGTGGCGATTGTGTATAAGAAGGACAGCTACTATTAGTTAATAAATTACTTTATTTGTTGATTTATGTGTTTAATTATATGTTTGTTTGCATCTTGCAGTACATTATGTCATATCTCATCACCCACTGTTATCCTAACCTGTCTGTTGAGGCAGATTTCTAGCATGAGCTAAAACATTAAAAGCACGGTGCATGATGCCTCTGTCTTCAGCAAATGTAGCATTTCTGTAGAGAGTATTATTTATTCTCTAGCAATAATCTTATTTTCCTTTTCTGTGTTTGTTTTTCCTCTCCATTTCATCAATGCTAAAGTGAAAGTGAAAAAGTGAAAATGATGTGTAGCACCCCCCAGCACAAATAGCTGCCCACTGCTCCGGGTATCTGTTCACTGTGTGTGTTCAGAACTCACTGCTGTGTGTGTGTGTGTGTGTGTGTGTGTGTGTGTGTGTGTGTGTGTGTGTGTGTGTGTGTGTGTGTGTGTGTGTGTGTGTGTGCACTTGGATGGGTGAAATGCAGAGCACAAATTCTGAGTATGGGACACCATACTTGGCTACAAGTCACTTAAACTTTTTCACTTTCACTTTAGAACTGACCAATGGAGAGGAAAAACAAAAGAAACCGAAAAAATGTATATTTATATTTACATAGTATGCATATTCTACTCAGCAGCAATACTCTTGTGCCTCCCTCGGTTACTCTGTCCCTATACATTGTTTGTTGTTACACACTGTTGTTAGACAGGATGAAAAGGCCCAAACTGTTGCAAAAGCATCATAAACTATCACAAAAGTGGTCGTCTGACTCTTACTTATATAGCTTACACAAATTAACTGCTGTTTGCTGAGGTACAACACTATACTGTTTTTGTTTTACTGTGCTGTAGTTAAAATAGATGGGAAGAAACATTGTGCACATTCTCCCTGATTTTTTATTTATCTATGATTGAGAAAACAGAAAGTGACGGCAGGAACTGACAGCTGACTCAGCAGATCTAAATCTAAGAGGTGAGACAAGCGCTCCGCTGACTAGGCATGAGCCTGTTAGGAAGGAGGAGGCAATGTCACCTTCATTAAAAATGAATTCTTGTTATTTAGAAAATACAATCTCTCAAGTGTACATTAAAGCAAAGATTGGACAAAATCCAGTGTAGTTTTACAGTATGAGGTCGCAGTCCCCTATAGTCAATACCAAGTAACTGACTAAAAAAATAGTGATTAGATCATCACATCATTTTCCTAATCAGAGTCAGAATTTATTGTAATTTCAGCTATACAAAACAGCTAAATGAAACAGTGTTCCTCCAGGACCATGGTGCTACATAAGACATGCAGGACTACAAAAAACTAAACTGTACATAAATGAACACTAATATTATGCCCCAGATGTTTATAAGATGTTGACCAACTGATGTTTAATTCATAGCTATAACATCACCATCTGCAAACCATGTGATTTCCTTAGTTACTTATCATTTAGCACACACATTTTATATAAAGCAACTTAAAGCATCTATCTATCTATCTATCTATCTATCTATCTATCTATCTATCTATCTATCTATCTATCTATCTATCTATCTATCTATCTATCTATCTATCTATCTATCTATCTATCTATCTATCTATCTATCTATCTATCTATCTATCTATCATTTACAGAGACTGTAGCCAAATTTACAAAACAACAAGGGAATCTTCAAAAGCCAAACATGCTTGAAGCAAAAGCAGATGACACAGGTCCGTATGAATCACATTTGTTTTGTCACAACCCTGCTTACACCTATGGCAAGCCGTTTTGACTTTTATTCACATCTCAGGATATGAATTCTTGATATCAACAATTCAGTTCTTGATATCAGGAATTACATTTCCACTAGTAGCAATGTTACTTCTTGATATCAACAATTTAATTCTTGATATCATCAATTCAGTTGTTGATATCAGGAATTACATTTCCACTAGTAACAATGTTCATTCTTGATATCAACTTTTGAATTTCCACTAGTAAAAACTAGAATTCTTGATATCTGTAATTGTATTTTCACTAGTGAAATGTCACCATAGGGTGCCATTCAAATTCAATTGTTGATATCAAAAATTGAGTTCTTACTAGTTGAAATTCCAATTTCTCATATCAGAAATGCAGTTCTTACTAGTAAAAATAGTAATTTTTGATATCAATAATTACATTGCTACTAGTAAAATGCAAATTGTTGATATCAAGAACTCAATTGTCACTAGTTGAAATGTCAGTTCTTGATATCAACAATTGAATTGCTACTAGTAAAAATGTTCATTTTTGATATCTGAAAATGTATTTCTGATATCAACATAATTTCAGATATGTAAAATGGCTTTCTTACTAGTAACAATCACATTCATGATATCAGAAACTAACATTGTCACTAGTGACAATCAAATTATTGATATCAAAAATGAACATTGTTACTAGTAGCAATTCAATTGTTGATATCAATAATAGATTTTGCACTAGTAACAAAGTAATTAATGATATCAAAAATTAGCATTTTTACTAGTAAGAATTTATTTCTGATATGTGAAATTGGAATTTCAACTAGTAAGAACTCAATTCTTGATATCTGTAATGGTTTTGTCGCCCTTTTAACATTTAAAAACATGAATTGTTGATATCAACAATTCAATTCTTGATATCAGAAATGCAATTTTCACTAGTGGAAATGCTGATTGTTGATATCAGGAATTACGCTTCTTGATATCAACAATGACGTCATCACTCGCAGAAATACATTTATGATATCAAAAATGAAATCACAACTAGTAAAAAACATACTTCTTGTTATCTGTAACTTAATTCTTACATGTTAAAATTTAATTTTCACTAGTAAAAATTCTTATTGCAGATATCATGAATTCCGTTTAGGATATGTGCATAATAATGAATTCCTTTTCGGATATGTGCATAGTAATGACGACTGCTTGTTAATATTCAAATAAGAGCGTGATGTTTTTACGTGCTCAGAACTGTGGTGAACTGTGGACAAACTGGCAATGGCAAAGGAGGTTTTTAGGCAAATTAAACGCTTCACAATTCAGTTTTCAGACCATACAATGCAAATGCAAAACCAAAAAATTGAAACCAGGCGTTTATTTTCCTTGTTTTACGGTTAGGCCTACATCATCGGTAGCAGCCGCGCCATAGAGTTACAGCAGAACAGACCGTTTGTGATGCACTTTTAAAAGGTAAGCCGTTTAAATAAGATTTTATATCATCAGTACATCTGAATCAAATTAACTTGTGTATTAAAGCATGATAGCTGATATTGCTCACTAAATAAATAGTTTCAGGGGAAGTTATATGATAGTAGATAATAGATTAAAACAGCTTTATTCGTCGTCGTGTAATTAGAGAAAAAGTCTTCTCAACGGGATTATATAACTTTGGGGCTTGTGGTGGGTGAAAGTGGTAAAATTAGAATTCCTTATTAAATATACAACCCAGGTGAAAAAAATACTAAAGTAAATAGTAGTCTATTGTGTTTTTGAACCATACTATAGTAAATTGTAGAATACTGTCTATATTAGCCTATAGTATTTACAACACTTTGTTAATGAATGCTACAGCATACTGCAGTATAGTGAACTGATACTGTAATAAATACTGTAGTATACTTTTGTTTTTTTATAAACTTCCCTCTCCCCATCAATCCAAAAATCAGCCGAGCTGACACATATAGACAGTCAACAGAATCAAAATGTATTACTGTCTATATGTGTCAGCTCGGCTGATTTTTGGATTGATGGGGAGAGGGAAGTTTATTAAAAAAAAAAACAATGCTTAAAAGCAGCACTATATATATATATATATATATATATTACACTAGGCTAAATGGGAAATCATACTAAATACCAAAACTGTATTATATACTACTACTATATTTAATTTGTCCTGTTATGTCTCCTTTTATCTTGCTTTCAATACAAGCACAAAGGGGATTCAGATCCTGAAGACTCCATGCAATCTCGCTGTACCCTCACCGTCTCTGCTCCTTGGATTTTGCAAGCTTTTCCTTGCTCCTTATTTTTAATAAACCTTCAATAAACATAAAAGTTCCCAGTGTTGTTTTTTGTGAAAAAGGGCAGATACACCTGTATATGATTAACACACAACTTGGCACACAATCTTTAGTTATTTAGATTGCTCCTGCTCACTAGAACATATTTCCTCTTTCAGTGCAAACCATGCATTCATACTCCTTTCTCTGACCAACTGGATCATCCTCGTGCAGCACTGCAAACCAAAGCAGAGACTACAAGAACATGTAGGAAAGGACAGACGAAATGCTTGACATGCAGTTTATTAGGAATGTATAAATCCATTGCATTAAACCAGTGCAAAAGTCAATGTGTGTGTATGATCATGTTTTGTTTTAGAATTGAATATATTGTGTATGAATCTAAATAGTAATAAGTTAATGGGGTGCATAAGAATTGTAAAAATTAAGATTTACATTTTACTTAATTAAATTTTACATTTCACTTGTTTGCAATGTGTTTTAAGGCAATCAACTGTCACCTGCAGGTCTCATGTCCTTGTGAAACCACAGTGAACATGACATGATTGCAATTTCACATATCAGAAATACAATTCTTACTAGTAAAAACTTCATTCTTACTAGTAAGAATGAAGTTTTTACTAGTAAGAATGAAGTTGTTACTAGTAAGAATGAAGTTTTTACTAGTGGAAATGTAATTCTTGATATCAACAATTCAGTTGTTGATATCAGGAATTACATTTCCACTAGTAACAATGTTAATTCTTGATATCAACATTTGAATTTCCACTAGTAAAAACTAGAATTCTTGATATCTGTAATTGTATTTTCACTAGTGAAATGTCACCATAGGCTGCCATTCAAATTCAATTGTTGATATCAAGAATTGAATTCTTACTAGTAAAAACTTCATTCTTACTAGTAAAAGCTACATTCTTACTAGTAACAACTTCATTCTTACTAGTAAAAACTACATTCTTACTGGTAACAACTTCATTCTTACTAGTAAAAACTTCATTCTTACTAGTAAAAGCTACATTCTTACTAGTAACAACTTCATTCTTACTAGTAAGAATTAAGTTTTTACTAGTGGAAATGTAATTCCTGATATCAACAATTAAGTTCTTGATATCAACAATTGATATCCTGGGAATGAATAAAAGTCAAAACGGCTTGTCGAAGTGTAGGTAAGGCGCGTTAAAAATAGTTTTGACGCAAATTGACAGAGGTTCGAATCCGCCTTTTGCCGAACTCGCTCTACTTCCTTTTCCCATCCATCAGATTGGAAAGGCATTTATCTTCAATACAAATTAAGATATAAAAATAAGATATTCAAAAAGTGTCGAACTTGCGAACTTAAGAAATTAAAAAGACTTCCTATTTCTGCGGTTTGTGCATTTTATAAGTCCAACTGCATCGTTGACAAAGTGGATGTAAACTGACTACAACGCACTGCACCATGCAGCACCAAAATTTGCAATAATGGAAGTATACCGCTCAATTAATTTAGTGTATTTATGTATATTGATACACCGTTTACTCTTTTATGAAACTATCATAGTTAATGAAGCCCAAGTGCCACCTACAGGCCTATTAGTGTAGGCTGGTGAAATGGTGACATGAAAAGAAAGTACTTTATTATGTTACCATTTTTGATAATTATGCAGCATTATGAAAAAAGTCTCTTAATAAACTCCTCCTGCATTTATTTGATCAAAAACAGCAATATAGTGAAAGATGATTACAATTTACAGTGATGGTTTTCTATTTTAATATACTTTTAAATATAATTTATTCCTATAATTTATGCTGTTCTTTTCTAACATTTTATTCATCAAAGAATCTTGGAAAAAATGTATCACAGGTTATAAAAAATATAAAGCAGCACAACTATTTCTAACATTGATAATAAATCATCATATTAGAATGATTTCTGAAGGACCATGTGACACTGAAGACTGGAGTAATGATGCTAAAAAATTCAGTTTTGCTTCACATAAATCAATATATTTTGAAGTATATTAAAACAGAAGACCATTATTTTAACAGTAAAAATATTTCACAATATTACTGTTTTTTCTGTATTTTTGATCAAATAAATGCAGCCTAACCTATATAGCTATAACCTATATATATATATATATATATATATATATATATATATATATATATATATATATATATATATATATATATATATATATATATATATTTTGCCCCTTTTTTACATCTGAGCCCCTGCCCCTGAGGAACTCTCTGCATGTCCCTGTCTGTTATTATTGCATATAGTTTAATGTACAACAACACTAATGTACAAATATTATCTGACACCATTTATAAGTAGCATCTAACTACTATGTGCACTTATTGCAAAGAGAATACTTTTTTATAGGGCAAATAGAATATTTAGCTTTTTTCACTTAGTGTAAGTAGCATATAAGAAATGGTGCTGTTTTCACTTAGTGTAATTCTATTGCTATTATATTCTATCACTTAGTGCAAATAGATTCTATTGCTATTTCACTTAGTGCAAAATTAAACGTACCTTGGAATATCCAATCTGTGCGCTTAGATTTGTAAACCATATCGGTTTTTCGATCCGCCTATACCCACAAATTTGTAAACCATGCCCACGCTTCGCAGTCTGTTCCCACGGATTCTGTACTTAAACTGTACTCATCCAAGAAGAGAACAGGCTTAAAATATTAATAAAATAATGATATTTTTATATAGGGCAAATAGAATGAATCTTAGGCCAATTACTTTTTGTGTATGCCTATGTGGAATGCATCAAATTGTCTTAACTGCATGCTTAAAATAATTCTCTGAAGCACTTTTTTCTAACTCAGAAGACACAGATTTTAGGGTAAGGTCAAGAAGGGATACAGCTATGGACACTGGGAATGTGCTAAATTAATATTTGGTCATTTCATTACTGTATGAGCACGAACAGCCCATTACCAACACATGTATATCAAACTTATAAAAACTTTGTAAACATGGAGAACAATAAATGACCACACATGCTGAGTTTTATGAATTTATTATGCTGGTGGTGAGTGTAAAATCAAATTCAAAACAGCCATTTCACTTGGAAGATTAAGGCTGTGATATTAATGTTGGCCACTAGAGGGGGCCATATGATAAGGAATCTTTTAACCTTAAACTTTTCTCTATAATTTTTTTCTTTGTTTTTTCCCTTTTACATGCCCCAATAAAATATTATTTGTCAAGTTTCCAGACATGATTGCTGTAGGCCTACATTTAAAATGAAGAGACCTTTTTATTGGTCTCTTTTAACATAACATACACAATTCCGTTCTATTCCGTATTGTTTTGCAGGCAAAAGCTCTGTAAACTACAATCACCAAAACAACACTTCATGATAACAATGTAATGGAACAGTAGAGGCACTTTACCAAAACATAAAAAAAAAGTTTACTAATAAAGCATTCATTAGTTATTTTAGGTTTTAAGTAAACATTATTTTATAAAGTAAAACGACAATAACAACGACAACAACAATAATAATAACAGGCTGACAACCCGATGGGCAAGATTACATTATTATTAAATCATTGTCTCTTCCACTCCGAACCCACTACAATTGAGAGACATTCCAGATGCATATTTCATTCAAATATATTATGCAACTGGACTATCAGACGAGTTATCAAGTGTTATATTTAATGTGACATTAAAATGGCCAATGGGAATAGGAAAGAGGTTCAAAAAGACTTTATCATTCATCTTGTCCAATGTGGCCCTATACTTCAAGTTAATGGACAACATATTACTATAAATAAAAATAATACAAGTTATTAGCACATTACAGTGTAGCTATCATGCCATATTTACGCATCCATTGGACAGAGAGTGCAAATATTTCGGCTCATTATTAGGCTATCCCATATGAGAAGGTGTCGGTGTACATAATACATCAAAATGTACACTAAAAATTTTCAGTAGCCAATAACATTTCATTACACTGTTTTACAATGCACAGGCCTTTAATCAAAGAGAAACACCGGCACGAATTTGGGCACGATGGCGACACATTCTGTATTAGAGCCATATGTAAATGTCAGGGATGGAACAATAAAAAAATAGTCCATTGATGCATTAGAAAGTGTAATGAAAACAAAAATAAACATGAAAAACGACACAAGGTTATTTTTCTTATGTTCATGTCAATGGTAAAATAAATGATACATGAATGCCTTGTTCATTTTTTTCCCTTAATTCTCTGAAGGACCCCGTGGCCAATAAAAACAAACAGGATGAAACTACTTTTTAAAAAATAAATAAATAAATAAATAAATAAATAAAAAAATCAAGCCATAATATAATTTTTATGTTTTATTAACTAAACGAAAAAATAAAGGAGCCATTTCTCTGGACGGATGTTCTTCCTCCATCTTTGGCTTACAGAGGATTATGCGAAAACCACATCTCATTAATATTTATTAGCTCATTACCTTAGCTATTCTTACCTGTAAAAATTGCGTTTCTAGATATCAGTAATTGAATTTTCACTAGTTGCAAGAGCAATTTCAGATATCAACTCTCTTTGTTGATATCAATAATTACATTGTTACTAGTAAAAATGCAAATTTTTGATATCAAGAATTCAATTGTCACTAGTTGAAATGTCAGTTCTTGATATCAACAATTTAATTTCTACTAGTAAAAATGTTCATTTTTGATATCTGAAAATGCATTCCTGATATCAACATAATTTCAGATATGTAAAATGGCTTTCTTACTAGTAACAATCACATTCATGATATCAGAAACTAACATTGTCACTAGTGACAATCAAAATATTGATATCAAAAATGAACATTGTTACTAGTAGCAATTCAATTGTTGATATCAAGAACTGACATTTCAACTAGTGACAACTGAATTATTGATATTAAAAATTTGCATTTTTACTAGTAAGAATTGTATTTCTGATATGTGAAATTGAAATTTCAACTAGTAAGAACTCAATTCTTGATATCAACAATTGAATTTGAATGGCAGCCTATGGTGACATTTCACTAGTGAAAATACAATTACAGATATCAAGAATTCTAGTTTTTACTAGTGGAAATTCAAATGTTGATATCAAGAATACATATTTCTGCGAGTGATGACATCATTGTTGATATCAAGAATTAACATTGTTACTAGTGGAAATGTTAATTCTTGATATCAACAATTGTCATTGTTACTAGTAGAAATGTAATTCCAGATATCAAGAATTAACATTTTAACTAGTGAAAACTGAATTGTTGATATCAAAATTTCATATCCTGGGAATGATTAAAAGTCAAAACGGCTTGCCTATTGCCTTTCCCAGGATATAAATTGCTGATATCAAGAATTCTAGTTTTTACTAGTGGAAAATAATTCTTGATATCAAAAATTAGCATTTTAACTAGTGAAAATTGAATTGTTGATATCAAAAATTAACCTTGTTACTAGTGGAAATGTAATTCTTGATATCAAAAATTGCCATTGTTACTAGTGGAAATGTAATTCCTGATATCAAGAATTAGCATTTTAACTAGTGAAAACTGAATTGTTGATATCAAGAATTCATATCCTGAGAATGAATAAAAGTCAAAACGGCTTGCCATATACACCAGCAAAAGAAAAGAAATCTATGTCAAGTGATGCCCCAGGTATCAAAACATGATCCAATCACATTAAACAAACTACAGAATCCTCATAAAAAATAAATAAATAAATAAATAAATCTAAAAAAATTAAAGAAAAAAATGTGTTTGACAAACAAAGATCCTGGAATAGACTACACTATATTTTATTGTATAGATATTTACCACTAAACGTCTTTTGCGCAAAAAATAGCTTATGTATAAGTAATAATACAACAAACTTAATAAAATTAAACAAATTAACTTAAAATACATTAGACTTGACATTTGGATAATCTGTACTTTGCAAATATGTATTTAACAGCAGTGACACATTGGAATGCTTTAAACAAATATCACGCAGACTGAATTATTATTAGAGCACAAGCACACAGATTGCTGTAGGTTACAGAGATGTCAGTCTAGTCAAGTTTCACATGCTTATTCAAAACAAAACATCTGCACCTAATATTTACCCAAGCACAACCAGAAAGAGATCCTCTGTAGGAACTGTTTTTATAAGCTTTCTATGCCAATGTTAAAAGCAACTGGGATTGAAACCTGTTAGGTCTTTGAAGCTGACACCTGCTTGCATCTAAACAGTATGGTTTCTGTGGCAGAGCAGCTCTTTCCTTCAACTCTTTCCAGAATCCCACTACCTCCCTGCTTTGTTTGAAGAAAAACAACAGATGGAAAGAGCAGGAGGGAATCGTTTAGTTGGGAAGATCACAGCATGTTCAACAGTGCAGAACAAAAATCACAAAGCTTTTTTTTTTCTCATCCTGTTAAATGATCCACTCGGACCACCTGACAATCTGTGCAAAATCCAGATAACTAAATTGTGCATGTCAATTATTGTGTGTTTTTTAATCACTTTACTACATCATGACTAAGGCTTACACAATGCACGTACTATTTAAATGAGGGTAGCCACCATATTATTAAATTACATTTAACGTGCAAACAAAAGAAAAGAATGAGGAAACAACACTTGAAATGTGCATATCAAGCATTTTATCCTCGTGTATGTTGCTTCTGCTCTCTGTTTCCATTTGCTGTTTCCAAAATGGATTCATTAATTGAAAACTTTGTGGCCCTTCTAATATTAATGCTAAATCAAAAAATTGGGATGTCACTCTTGTTGTTCAGATAGATAGATAGATAGATAGATAGATAGATAGATAGATAGATAGATAGATAGATAGATAGATAGATAGATAGATAGATAGATAGATAGATAGATAGATAGATAGATAGATAGATAGATAGATAGATAGATAGATAGATAGATAGATAGATAGAGTAATTCAGGATGTGTCGTTAAACTGCTTGGCTGGACGCTAGATGGCAGTAATTCCCCATTCATCCTTTAGGGAAACGCAATACTGGAGCCCTATAGGAAACACTGAACTCAATTATTAGGTGATTTATTACAAAGTACTACTCGCTGGCTTTGTCAGCGGTACATAGTTCAAGTATACAGGTGTTTCATGTTTTGTAACAAAAAGATGAAACAGCAGAAAAGGGAAATGGCACACAGCTCTGTGAGACCTTGCTCACTGACGTTTCTGAAGTATTTTGTGTTTGCTGCAGCTGCAAAAACATAAGTGGTAATCTATCTTTTCTGCCTAAGAAAGAAAAGTTATAGGACAAAAGAGCAAATAAATACCTTGGAACGTGGCGATGAAAATCTAGTCTCTGTGAAATAAAGGTCAAATATACACACTGCAAAGTTTTAGGAGCGTCGAAGCATTTAAATTCAGGAGTGATTCCCGTGGACTACCGTTGTGTGTGTGAATATAAGACATCGCAATGTCTCTGCTGTAAGAAGACGTTTGCTAATTTTATATAGCCCTAGGCCTATTTATATAAAATATGTATTCGCGACCAGAGTAGTCGAGCAACTAGACCTGAATTCACTACCTGAAGATTTAATACAGGACATGAATGTATTATGTAGATAACCTGGAACTTACTTGTCACTTTTCGCTGTAAGTTTGTTGGTTTTATTTATTTATTTGCAGGCATGAAGAACACTGTAGGTTGCTGTCAACACCATTGATGTGTGTTCTGTCACGGAGCATTATCCTGCTGGGAATTTCAATTTGAAAGTGGACAGACTGTATCTAGCCATAAAAGGACATTCAGAAGGAACACATTTATGTGAATTTGTATGTAAATTATGCTCATTTGACATAAAGCGGCTTAGTTTTGCCAGGAAAACCTTTCCAGTATCATTACACTGCCAACATCAGCTCAAAACACAGGAAGAATCTGTAGATTTGTGCTGTTTATGCCTAATTTTGACCCTAGTGTTTGCGTTAAAATGATGGAAATTGGGATTAATCAGACCAGGCCATGTTTTTCCTATCCTCACTCATCTGTTTTTGCTCATTTGGCTGCTATAAGCTTTATCTTCCAGGCCTTATAGCTGGCAGGAATGGAACCTGGCGTGTTGTTTCACTACTGTAGTCCTTCCAACCCTTGATGTGTTCATGTTTGAAGATGCCCATCTGCTGTTCTAAACTGTTCCGTTTAAGTAATTGTTGCATTTTTGACAGCTTGAATATGGATCGCTGTTCAACTACCGTACTCATTAATAGGGGTTTTGTTCTTAGCAATGGTGCTTATTTGGAGTCGCATTTGCATTTTGGTTTATATGAAGCCATGTGATTTGCTCTTTACCTGAATGTTTACATTATTTAAAGGCCTAATGATTATTGAGATAATGCAGTATTGATGCACAGTCTCATGTTCCATTGTCCCATGAGGCACAATAACAGTAAACTGCATGTCCGGAAATTGAATGAAAAGATAAGCAGCACAGGAAGTCACATGATGGGTGAGCGAGCAAACAACTCAATAGTTTGAGACGAAAGACTTTAAGTGCCTAATTAATTCTGAAAGATGCCAATAATTGTCTTCAAGCTAAAATTTGACAAACAAATTACTGTGTAGGCTATTTTAAATAAATAATAAAAATCTCAAGTGTATTTATTGGTTATTTAAATGTGTTCTTCCTTCTAAACTCTCAGGTTTTAGTTGAAAGCAATGAGAACATTATTTTTAAACTTCATTTAACTTGGATTCCAGGATCATTACTTGTTCTTGGATTCCAGGATCATTACTTGTTCTTCAGACCCATAAAAAAAAAAAAAAAAGAGTGAAATTGAGTGAAAAATTATCTCTTTTATTGTCATATTAATCTAACCAGTCGCCTTAAAGCCTAAGAAAACTTTGTAAACATTGTTGAGGATTAGTTTTGACAAAACTTCAGCCTAATTTACTTGGCTTATGCCAAGTGCATATTAAAAGGAAATGATAAAGACATCATGGTTGAAGTCTTCCTACAGAGATGTCTCATTTCAAGGCCTTTTGCCCTTTATGTTTCTTTAGTGATATGAGCCTCTCTCCTCCCTGTCTCTCAGCAGCTCTATCCCCTGCCTGACAGACACTATGAATGGTCGGTTTGAGTCTAAACATCACAGTGGCTGTGGGTGGATGATGGAGCATGATACCAGAATCGATTCCCCACAAATTAGATACAGTAATGGGTCATTTCTCCCCATAAATACCCATCGCCGCTGGGACCACTGTGTGTTCTTAGCCTTGTTGTGTACACACAGTGTTACACTTGTATCAATCTTGTTCTAACCCAGATAGGTCTTCCTCTATCAAATTGGCTCATCTAATAGAACAACAACAGGAACTGATCTATGGCACAATCTGTAAAATACATAATAGATTAGTAAGATGACTGCTTTGTAATCTTTTCAAATGAAATTCAAAATTATGATTAATATAATACTATAAATATAATTATGTCAGAGTTTTTTTGAAATACCTTTCATGATTCACGTTACCAGCTAAAGGCCCGGTTCCAGCTGAGTCTTTTGATAGTCGTAGTTTGATGGTGCCGTGAATGAGTGTGGAATCATGGGAGTTGTCATCTTCACCTCCACAACTGATGAAAAGCAATCCGATGGGACTCAGGGAGAAATCATGTTCATAGATGAGCTAATATATTAAAGGGTTACTTCAGGATTTAGCATTAAGCTTTGTATTAGTAGAATACCACTAGTATTTTCGAATTAGCGTGCTTTCCCCCTTCATATCAGCCCGAGATGAGAGATTTATGCATTTTTATTCTGTAAAAAAGCCTCCGATGACGCAAAAATCGTAATTTTGCGTCATCGGAGGCTTTTTTGGCCAGAGGCTTAAAACTACAGCCAGTAATAGCAAGTAGTTCCGCATTTTTTCACCACGCCCATACATATGCGCATTTGTGATTACTCACGGACATAGATCAGGCCAGGCTGTTCGTCCTCTGGGAAAGTGAATATCGATGGTATCGCGGTGTCCTTCAGAATGGTTCTCTTCATTGCAAAGATATTTGGTTCGTAGTCCTCGTGCTTGAAATGGAGACTACATATTCTGCGTTTTTTTAGGTTTTCTATAACGATGTCATCTCCAAACTTCGGGTGTTTGATGGCCCGCAGCCACTGTTTACATCGCTCCAAATCTTTAACTTAATCGGAAAATGATGGAAACTTACTTGTCCTTTCCTGGTTTTGGGTGTACATCCAGGTACAAAGCAATTTAGCACCATTTCGCTGTAAATGTATAAACTAACTCACGATTTATTTGTTTGAATTTTCCTGAATGCCGCCTGTAACCGATAGGCGTGGTTTGGGCGTGGCCTCGCAAGGGTAGCAAAACAAGTGCATTCTGGGAGTTGTTGTCTTTCATCCACATTAGTCAAAAATACATTTTCTGCCTTTTCTCAGTCTAGAAAGCTCCAAATTCAAAAATAATTTCACATTTCTACTACATAAATGACCAATTTTAAATACACATTCATCTTTCCAGGGGTGAAGTACCCCTTTAAAGTTTTATTAAGATTACTGTGGTATGAAGCAGGGCGCGGCTGACAGCCGGGGACATTTTATGTTGCTGTTTTTATTTTGCTTATATGCCGCAGTCAAACACTGTAAAAATAAAAATAAAGCCCTTTCTGATTTTGCTATGTTAGCGACTTGACAAAATAGTGTTGTCTCTAAGGCATGGTAAAAACATGGTACATGTATGTCAAGAAAACAAGAGATTCAAACAGTAAGACTATGAGATATATAACAATGATTAGTATTCTGTCGATAAAGGTATCCAAACAGTTGCTCGCCTGTCTATAAAACGCATAATATATTAAAGCGTATTTGGTTTCCATGGCCTCTATGAAAGTAAAACGGAAATCGAGGGTAAAACGGATATGACGTCATTAACATGCAATGCAATAAAATTAAAATAGCTGATTTTTCTGGATTTAAAGGGATAGTTCACCCAAAAATTATCCCATGATTTACACACCCTCAAGCCATCCTAGTTGTATATGACTATCTTCTTTCAGACAAACACAATATATAAATAAGGAGATATATTTAAAAATATCCTTAGTCCTCTAAGGTTTAATGAGCTTCCGGCAAGACAGCCATATGCATTCGACATACGTCTTCCGTGATATTCTACACAATGACATGACGTACATTGTGCAGAACGTCATGGCATTGTGTACTACGTTGCAGAAGTTAACGCTTTTTGGACGTACGTTGAATGCCTATGGCTGTTTTAAATAAGGATACTTGTCTTACACAAATGCATCTATTCACTTCAGAAGGCCTTTATTAACCCCCTGGAGTTGTATGGATATCCTTTCGTAAGGATATTTTTAAAGATTTATTTTTGGCGTTTTTGCCATTATTATGATAGGACGGTGATTAGTCAGGAAGCGAAATGGGAAAGAGAGAGGGGGACGGGATTGGGAAAGGACCACAAGCCGGGTTTCAAACTCGGGTCGCCCAAAGCGCATTGGACTAAGGATATTTTTAAATACATCTCAGATTGTGTTCGTCTGACAGCAAAATGTACATACACACCTAGGATGGCTTGAGGGTGAATAAATTATGGAATAATTTTCATTTTTGGTCCAAACATTTGGAATAAAGTACACAAGTCAACAAAATATATAACATTTCTTGGATATTTTAATCCAAAAATCTTACACATTGTGCCTTTAATAAGAAAGTATTTTATTTTCCTATTAAATTTTAATATAGATATTATGTAAAGCATGATTTAATACAGAAGCTATTTTAATACAGGAAACAGGGCCTGTTAAAATTGAATAAATAGAAACACTTATTAAAGTCGAAGATAGCAAAGACAGATATTTTCTTTTACAAAATATTACAAAATATTTTACCAAGAGAGAAAATGAATGAATGACATTTTTTTCAACTTATTTATTTTTTAATTCATTTTAATGTATTTTCTTTACTTAAAGTTAACAAGTTTCAAAGCCAGAGTGTCCAGTTCATGAATTTCAGGCATTTGTTGAACTAATGCATAATTGTTTCAAATGTTTTGTTGTTTCAAATGTTCTTTGCTGTATATCTGGTAAGAACATTTTATTTTAATAGACTAAAGATATATTCAGGAACAGTTTTTAACACTGTGTCCTTACCAACCGAATTGATACAATTACTTATGTGTGGTGTGAAAAAGCTGCAGCCAATTGGGAAATATTTGATGTTTAATATACTCTCTTCTGAAACAGGACCAACTTTGGACCAATCAGATTTCACAGTGAATAAGTAAATGTGCGAAAATAGAAATCAGGCAATCAACAAAATGTCCTGTTGCTTCTCATTATCCCAGTCACTGCTGGTTATGACAAAACTTTTTTTATGTACAAGATCTAGTTAATACGCAGTGTAATAATGAGGGTGGTGACTGAACCATGATCCTATGTTAATAGGAGATAAAAAGTAGAGAATATAGCAGTTGTATTTAAAATGAGTCATCATTTGTCTCATCAAGTGAACTGAAATTGGATTGCCCCGTCAACCTCATAATTGGTTGGCACCCCTGTTGAGCCATGCAGGCCAGTTTCCTGCCCTGAAATGAGGTGTAACCTGTCTGCCAGCAAAATTGTTACCTTTGGAAACAACAGACAAAAGGTTCTTTTAGCTTTAGAGGACAGGTTTATTTCACACTCAGTGGAGAGGTTTATTTCACAATCAGTGAATGTGGGCAGCATTTATGGAATGTCTGTCCCATTCAGCCTCCTGACATCTTGGTCAGCGCAGCGGCTCAATTGAACTTTAATAAATGTGCCAAGCCAGCAGTTTTCTGCATTGAAAATGGAGTTCTGCTGTCAAAACTGTCATATTATCATTCTCCACCAGATAGCCTTGACAGCAACACATGATTTTACGACCCTCAAAGCATAAGGCCAGCTGCATTTCACATACTGGCAAAACATATTCTCAAGGGAAGCTTTCTTACCATTTCAACTGAGCTATATTGCTTCCAAGTACCTTATTATTCCTATCACCAGCTAAGCTGGATGCTGCACACGTTACTGGCGGGGTTTAGGTCACGTCTTCCAATATGAAGGTATCAAAAATGTATCCATACTATATACAATTAATGCCAGAGCTTCACAGCTAATATTTTCTAAGAAAATTTTGCTAACATACCCATTAAGTTATGAAAACGTTATATCTAAATGAATGTAGTCTGTCGGAACTTTAAAACATCATTTTTTTAAATGTCTAAAAACTATTTTTCTTCGTTATACTATAATGTTAAGTGAACATTCCAATTTATAATTTTGCAAACATTATGGGAACACTACTTTTGGATGTTCTCTGAGCATTTTAAAACAAGTAATAACATTTAAAAATGTTAGATGAACATCCAACCAATATATTTTTTTTAGAAAGAAAATGTTTCATGAACAATGTATAGGTTGACTGGGACACACTTTCGCAGTCATCTCAATGGCAGAAAGTGTCCCAATCAACCTGAATTCACCCGTATAATGTTTTTGCGCTAAGATTTTGTAACATTATTAAAGACCAGTTAACTTGGAACAAACATTTTATTAACAATACTGAAATAACTTTTTTTCTTACATTTGAGAGAACCTTGCCAGAACGTTCTAGCCAAATCATTCCCTGTTAGCACATTGAGTTCATCACCATTTAGAGTGCTGGAGTGTGTTGTTTGCCAGTGCTGTTTTCAAAACTGCATATGATCAGTGTAAATCATCATTTCAAGTACTACACTTCAACCCTACAAGCTTTTCTGAAGCCTGAAGCATTTGATTAGAGACTCTAGGATGTTTCAGGGAAATTCCTCAAGCTTTCTCTGAAAGGGTTCATACATGCATGTTCATCATTGTCAAAAATGCTGCTGTCTTTGTACTCTGGCTGTCACTATTCCAAAAAACCCATTTCAGTACAATGATGTACTGTACAAGGACTGGCAGCAGAAATCAGAAATGGCTTAGCTCCAAAAAAGAAAGGTGAAGACTGTTTGTTACTTAATACTAAATATTCCACTACGGGCACTTTTGACCTATGGACTTTTTATAAAATAACTCCCTTAAAACACCTTTCGCACTCTCACTGGAACAGTGCTGTTTAACTAAAAGTAAAACTATTAAAAACCATTTTTATTAATTGAAATAAAGCTGAAGTAAAATAAAATATAAATATTATTCAGAAAACATAAAATATTCAAATGAGAAAAAGGAGAACGTTATGTTGCTGATGCTCAAAATGGGCGGTGGAGGAACTTTACGTTCCAGGCTTATAATAATAATAATAATTAAAATGAACAAACAAGCGAAGATGACACATGGGTATATTTAAACAAAAAACAGCATATCTTAAACACAGCAAAACCAATGCTACTCACTTATCGAGAAGAAGTAAAGCAACCATTATCAGGCCTTCCTGCTCCTTAAAGGTAGGGTTGGCAATTTTTTATTTATAAATACTTTTTGTTATACTAGTTGAAATTCACTTCACATCCTGATAGTAATCAATAATAAAAGTGGTCTAAATATATAAAAAATGTACAGTATATCTTCTGTGGAAGTCTCGGCACCAAAAAATGTTTGTCCAATCATTGCACTTGGTCCGAATGCAATGATACCATGTCCTACCTGCCAGTCAACATATGTATTTCCATACCTCCATGCACTCTGCTCACACGGACATCATTTCATCAGCATGTTTCATAAGGCAATGCAGAGTTGTAAACAGACGGTCACTGAGCGGCAAAAACAAACAGCAGCCACCTTTTACAGTTCCTCCTGAACCAAAACAATGGGCTTATGCTAGGGTTAGTTCACCCAAAAATTAAAATTCTGTCATTAATTACTCACCCTCATGTCGTTCCACACCAGTAAGCCCTTCGTTCATCTTCAGAACACAAATTAAGATATTTTTGATGAAATCCCATGGCTCAGTGAGGCCTGCATTGACAGCAAGATAATTTACACTTTCAAACACTTTCAGACATGTTTAAAACAGTTCATGTGACTACAGTGGTTCAACCTTAATGTTATGAAGCGACGAGAATACTTTTTGTGCACCAAAAAAACTAAATAATGACTTTATTCAACATTGTATTGTGGCTCATTATCTGAGAACCCAGCGTCAGGTATGCCTTGCCTGGCAAATTGAGCTTTCAGCTTGTTAATCACCATGGATGACTTTGTGTCTGGCAAACCTCCCAGAAATTTGAAAAATGAGCCACAGTGACCAGATAGTCATAATTGTTGAATAGAAACAGATCTGTGCCCTCCTTAGACCACAGTCAGTCTGGCAGTTCATGTGGTGATTTAATCTGTTGTTTCATTTCCAGTGATCTACACGAATCACACTTCTCAAAATATCGCTTCCACAAACTATCTTGCTGGTACATTTCTTTTGTTTGTTGGCCATCCTTCTCTGATTGTCTTCAGTAGTTTGTGAAGTGTGTCATCTTTTATCTCGCCTTTGATTTCTTTTAGTCTCTCAACAGATATCGGGAGGTCCTGAATCATGTTCACACTCTATCTCCTTTTCCACCAATCCTTCCTGTGCGGTGTCCTCCAGGTATGCTCGACTCGTTGCATCTTCCAACAGCATTGCCTTTACTGGAACATGGATAATGACAAAATCATATTTCTGGAGTGACATCTTGGGTGCATGCAGCAATGGTTTCCTAAAAATATTCTCAAAAGGCTTACGGTCAGACTGTACAAACATTTTCTGTCCATCGCTTTTTGTGTATTGATGGAATTTCTCAATGCTAGGCACTCTTATTAAATTTTGGCAAAACTCCATTCAATCAGTGATAATGCACAGCTACCAAAAGCTACAGGGTTTCCCTTAAGTGTTAAGTACTATGTTTGTTGGTTACTGATTTAGTTACACATGGGGTCTATTTTATTGATTGGTTTGATTGTGTATTTAAGCCCTGTGTTTCTTTCAGTTCTTTGTCAGTTCTTGTTGTGTTATACCCTGGTTGTTCTGTTGTTGTGCCCTGAGTATTTGGTTTTTGAGTTATTTGTTTAATAAAAACTTTATACTGCTGCGCTTAGATCCTTTTCTCAATTTTTATTTCAACTGAACTCTGACAGTTGCATTGAGCATTATTTAGTATAGCTTGTATTTTAAATGCACACAAACATTTTCACATTCCCACTTAATTCGGTGAAATTTGTAATTTAAAATTCTTTGGTTTCAAATGACTACTACTGTCATCTCACCCCCACATTCCCATTTTGTATGACTTCTTTCATCTGTGGAACACAAAGGGACAATTCAGTGCACATATCATATGGTACTTTTGTGCTTTTTTGTTCTTTTTGATACATGAAAACTCCAGTCCCCATTAAATATAATTGAATAAAAAATTACCAGTGCATTACATCCCCCCCCCCCCCCCTTTTTTTTATTATTAAAAAAATTAGTTTAGAAGGACATGAGGATGAGAAAAATTTTGGATGACATATCCTTTTAATAAAAATCTACCCCTGTGAAATAATCCAGATGTAGTTGAAGAAACATTTAGACATATTGCTGGAAAAATGTGCCTTGCTGAGAATCTTATTTTTTTCTCACCTATAAATCATTTGAATTATATTTGCAACTTAAATGCCACACACTTAAGAAATCGTTATTTTAAATACCTCTGCCCAGGTAACATAAAATAAAATGATATGAATTTGATTAAAGAAATAAACATATGAAAGATCAGTAGTGATAACTCATGACTTAATACAAAAGCCGACATTATAAGATTTCTCAGCATAGCTGACCTGACAATGAACCAGATAAAAGACTGATGAAGCAGAGTTTGGGGCGAGAAAGGATTGTCACCCTGAGAGAAACATCATTTTGATGCCACCATATATCAGTTGGGTTGATAACACTAAAAAAAAAACAGAATAGCCTGGTATATATCAGGGTAATGGCTGTGCACAGCTGCTAGTAAATTCTTTTTCAACATACTTGAATACATTTCTAAAGATAGAGAGGTCAATTCATTAAACAGTTGCAACATTTCTGCATGCAGTATTTAAGTAAAGCATCCCTGATTTTGATATTCTGGATTTGCACCATTATCAGATTAGCATAATTACTTTAGTGATTCGGATGTTAAAATAACACATGCAATTAAACGATTATATCTACAGGTGCAAATATATCTGAACAGAAATTAGGAATGAGAGAATGAGATTTCCTCAATGTCAACATTATAAACAAATACAAAGTTCTGTCATGAAACTCTAGATGATGCAGGCTGATAGGTCCTTTACTCAATGTGCGAGCAATCGCATCGTTGTCTACATAGTGCAGCTGATTGGTTGCTTTTGCATCAGCAGCCAATGAGCTTGCTGCTCAACATTCAAATACTTGGCCGTATTTGCTGTTAGCAGTTTGCAGCACACTTTTGGAAAACATCCGAAATCAACATCTAAAGCCCGGGATACACTGCACGATTTTTGCTGTCCAGGTGAAACACTGCCATTGTGAAACAATCGTGGCGATTTCTGTGATTGTGGCTTTTAATCGGTGGTCCTATGTCAAACAAAGACAGCTGTTTTCCCGGTCTTGCAACCTACGATAATTTTCTGATCAACACACAGTGTGTTTGCTGCTATGACCTACGTCTACTGACCAGCCAATAAAAATGTGATATGAAATTCGCTAAAACTTAAATCTGCTTACCTCAAGCTATTTTCCCGTCTTCTTTTGCCGCTTCCTTTTATTTCAGCACACATAAAAACTACAACTGCCAAAGTGTGATTCAACATGGTCTTTTTGTTAACTACTAGCGCATGCTGATGAAGTTTTATTCTTGTATAGAAACTTGCATCGTAGCCTACGAGTCAATAGGTGTCGTCATCGTACAGTCTACATGCATGTCGTACCCAAGTTTAATAGATCCATGTCGCACAGTGTGATAAAGTAATGATCTTATAGGATTGCTAAAATCATGCAGTGTATTCCAGGCTTAAGATAAGAAAGCTGTTTTAATCCATGTCTCTGTGCATATTGTCAAGTCAAGTCAAATTTATTTATATATATCGCTTTTTACAATTGGTAATTGTTTCAAAGCAGCTTTACATATTAGAAGCACAGAAAAAGAGAAGTGGTTAAAAACAAGCTGTACAAGTAGGTTTGGTAATATGTAACATATACAAGATGGTGCTACATTAAGCCAATGTCGGCTGACTCCCAGGGGTGGAAAAAAACCCCTAGGAGAAAAACCCAGCGTGCTAGCACTGGGAAAAAAGTCCTAGGAGGGAAAAAAACCCTTGGAAGATATATATAATATATGTAAATGGATATGGAGATCAAAATCTGAATTATACATTTTTATTATAGAGATTAAAAATAGATTATATATAAATATATGTAAGCGGATACGGAGATTAAAAATCTGAATTATAGATGCAGCCAGAACTGGATCTGTAGGCCATTGTCTCCTGGGCTACGTCAGTAGCCAGGTCCAGACACAGGTTCTCCATCTGATCTGGATACGGCCTGGATCCAGCACCCGGCAAACCTCAGGATAAGCAGAGAGACTGATAGTAACGCCATTCTTATTCTGATGTACAGGTATATCTAGTGTTATAGGAAATGTTCTCGGTTCCGGCCGACCTAATTATTGCAGCGTAACAATCCTTTAACGGATTTGAAAAATGTTAATGTATTGATAATGTGTTATGTGTATGCAAGAGCAAAGAGATGTGTTTTTAGTCTAGATTTAAACTGACAGAGTGTGTCTGCTTCCCGAACAATGCTAGGAAGATTGTTCCAGAGTTTAGGTGCTAAATAGGAAAAGGATCTGCCGCCTTCAGTTGATTTTGATATTCTGGGTATTATCAACTGGCCTGAATTCTGAGATCGCAATAAATGTGAAGGACTATAATGCATTAAGAGCTCACTTAGATACTGGGGAGCTAAACCATTTAGAGCTTTATAAGTAAGTAGCAAGATTTTAAAATCTATACGATGTTTAATAGGGAGCCAATGTAATGTTGACAGAACTGGGCTAATATGGTCATACTTTCTGGTTGTAGTAAGAACTCTAGCTGCCGCATTTTGGACCAACTGTAGTTTGTTTAAAAGCCGAGCAGAACAACCACCCAGTAGAGCGTTACAGTAATCTAGTCTTGAGGTCATGAATGCATGAACCAACTGTTCCGCATTTGTCATTGAGAGCATATGTCATAATTTAGATATATTTTTTAGATGGAAGAAGGCGGTTTTACAGATACTAGAAACATGACTTTCAAATGAAAGATTGGTTGTCTACTTATTAATTCCTAAATAATCATAAGTTTAAAACATGTTTAAGGAGTGAATTACTTAGCATATAAGCAGCAGCGTTTACGCAACTGTGTTTACGCAGCAGCAAGCAGTCTATTGTATGTAATTGCTGTGAGGATACGCTGTGTAAGCTACTGATATCATAACAGGTTAAATCTTATCTAGCTTCTGCCAGACCGCCTTCCGTATTCAACTTACAGAAAAAGCTTTTTTCACAGTTTGAATACGGAAGGCATAGGACGTAGCGTAAGCTTTTGAAATAAGAGAGTTTTACACTTTCTTTGTGAGTTGAATACGGAAGGCGGTCTTGGCAGAAGCTAGATATTTTATTATATAACCTGTTAAATATGGATATTTTTCTGGCACAAATGTGTTGCTTTGCATCAGAAGGCCTTTATTAACCCCCCGGGGTTGGTGGAGTACGTTTATAATCTCACTTTCTTGAGATTCATACTCGTTGGTCCTGTTCACTGCCATTATAAAGCTTGGATGCATCAGGATATTAGGGACTTTAAGCAACAGCTGTTGATGGAACGGCAACGACGACCGGAAGTAAACTGTCAACTGCCGTAGCTAAAGAACGCAAAAATCACTAAGCAACAACAAAGAGGCTGGCGTGGATCATTTAATCATTTGACATAGTAAACAATACATTACATGTAAATAAAAGCAAGAGAATGGTTGCTGTTGGCATTAAATGACATACAGATGCAACTAAAATACCACATAACCATAGAACATAACATTTACTTATCTAGTCTGTCACGTATTATCGACTACGGCAAATCGGCTACCCTGCCGTAGTAGACGGTCACAGTAGAACGTCAAGAAGTAGCAGTTAATTTTGCGCATGCGCAACGGAACGCCAGAATGCCGTTGCCGTTGTATCAGCAGCTGCTGCTTAAAGTCCCTATTTACTAATATAACTCTATTCTTTCTGATGAACACAATCAAAGTCATATACACCTAGGATGGCTTGAGGGTGAGTAAAGCTTGGGGTCATTTTCATTTTAAAGTGAAGTAATCCTTTAAGCCATTCGGCGTGGTAGCTCAGGCACACATAGTCATAGGCTACTAGAGTTAAGCCATATGGCGTGATAGCCCACACACATGTAGAAAGTAAAACATGCGGTCTCATGGCTTTTGAAGCAGCAGCAGTACATATGTTTTGGTAGTAGATCTGCTTGTTTGGGTGGGTGGGGGTGTTTTGTCCTATCCTGTCCTATGTTAATCCATACAGTATGTGTGAATATATGCAAGTCTGATCCAGCAGCTTGTTTTCTTACCCTCAGCATCATGTATATATTGGCTTGTATTGTCCATTTCCAGTAGCAAGTCTCTGTACTTGCTCTGCAGCAGCAATAATCAACAACAGCAGCAGCATAGCAGATCTATTCTGCCAAACAGATTAATCGCCATGCCCATTACCATACTAATCTCTCCAAGATTTGTCATGACAGAACTAGTTTAAGAGTCACACGCTGGCAGCAACAGCAACTTATCATGCAATGAAGATGCAAATTAACAAAATATTAATGTATTAAAATATTAATATTAAAATATTATTCATGCAACATCCTTAAATGTATAAACTTTACGGAAAACATAAATGGTATAACAAAAATAATGCATCATTAAATTGACTTCTAGTTTAACTCACAGTAGTACTTCTAGTTTAACTCACTTACAGTATATTAAACGTTGTTTTATTAACAAAGTTCAGGAGGAGCATGTTCAGATAATTAACCTAATTAACATGGAAGAGCATGTTTAGTTAATCAACTCAATTAGCGAGATAAGAGGTATATATATACAGCAGATCTACCTTTGTTCCATGAGAGTTTTCCAGCATCCCTCCACCATGCCATCTTCTCACTTCTAACTATTCTTCTCCCAATCTGGGATGGGGGATTTCTATGGGTTCGGGCCCAATTTCAAACTCAGAGCCCTCCCCTCGGACAGCACTCCAAATATGCATAACCTTTCCTCTATTTAATTATATGTAAGTGGGAACTCATCAAAGAGACATTCAAGAAAACAAAATAAAATGTGATCTGCCTGCAAATCAACAAATCTTGGTAAACATATTTTCAAAATCCGTCCTTCTTGAGCCAAAATCCTGTTTGAAGACACATTTCTATCTTTTTATAATCCATTATCCCTGATGACAGCCAGGACAGTGACATTTGTGGAATAAGCTAATTTTGTTACTGGTTTGATCAGATTTGCACAGATGTCTTTGAACACTCTTGCTGTCTAAAGGAATTTATATGTGTGTGTATTCCACATTAGCACATTTATATCACTCAGGCTGAATATTCTGAGAGACATCATTAATTAACCCAAATTGCATCATCAAAGGAGTGACAGGTTATTCACATTAATGGCTTTTGTTAATTACAAACATTAGTGATGAACATGAATTGAGGTCAGTATTTATTTTATGTGTAGTTTGCTTGGGTCACCAAGGACGACATTTGGAATCTCACTGGCAATCAGATTTTTTAAAATGACATATGGACTCATCAAGTTTTTTATTTTTAAGCTAGTTCACGTAAAATGAAAACTCTGAAATCTTGTATGACTTGCTTTCTTGGAACACAAAGATGATTGGTGGGGGGGGGTTTTGTCATGGATTTTCGTGGTACATTTTCTGCCTCAAGTTATATGAAGTAGTTATCTGAAAGAGCCCACTTTTTATTCCTTTTTTATCCTTGTATTTGACAAACAACTTCCTTTTATTTTTCTGAGAAACAAAATATCTATAAACAGTAGAGTCAATGGGTACATTTACCACTTCATGTTCAACATTTGGCACTGTCATTGCCAAAGCTCTCATAGCTCATTTTAATGGATTATGCTTTCTATGAGCTACTGTAGGTCATGTCTATCTATCTATCTCACACACATACAGTATGTTTAGATAAGTTCCATCAAATACATAGTGCAGAAAATGCAGTTGCTATTCTATTCTATTCTATTCTATTCTATTCTATTCTATTCTTCATAAAAATGTCTCGTCACACATACCCCACTGTCTTCCATTATCATTTTTATTTTCTTGTTTTTAAATTCCTTAGCACAGATGTTTATTCGTTTTTTTTTTTTTGTTTTTGTTTTTTTGTTTTTTGAAGACTGGTTTGGGGGTTGAATAATTTGCCTCATTAAAACACTCAGTCTTTTCATCATTCTTCATGATCCTCTGAGCTAAAGAGCATAATATGCACATTGTGTTTTAGTGTTTTGGCTGAGATAGTACCACACACTGTACCCTCTGATTTGTAATCAGGCATAGATTAGAACACTTGTAATAGAGGTTGGAAAGGTGACTTGTAATTTCAAGGGCCATGAGGCATATATCCATTCCCATCCCATTTGCTTTATGTAAATTTTCTGATAACTGATAAGTTGAGCTGTAACTCAGCTGGTAGAGCATGGAGCCGCCAGCTATGCCAAGGTCACTGTTTCAATTCCCAAGGAATACATGTTCTAATAACATGTTTAGCTTGAATGCACTGCAAGTCACTTTGAACAAAATTATACTTCCACATGAAAAGATGTAAATTCAAAAAGGCTAACAAAAAGAGAATTCTTTGGGGAAAAAAGTATACAGTGTGTGTTACACAATACATCTGAATGTGTCTTTGAGGCAGAACAACCTCTACTTTGTTATCTGCTTGCACTTGTGTGCACATATATACATGCATTATAGATGTTATCGGTGGTTGCCAGGGTGTTGTTATGTGCTTGCTATGGTTTTTAAAGTCCCCCTGTGTCCACCTTTTAATCTTGTTTTTATGTTTTTATGTGAAGTTTTTAATACGCTTAAAGACACACCATGTGAAAATTCATAAGTCAACACCATTGCTGAGTATTTTCATGTTTGTGTAACATTTGCAACACATTATTAGCTGTTTGGTTAAAGGGTTAGTTCACACAAAAATGAAAATTCTGTCATTAATTACTCACCCTCATGTCGTTCCACACCCTTAAGACCTTCGTTCATCTTCGGAACACAAATTAAGATATTTTTCATAAAATCCGATGGCTCATTGAGGCCTGTATTGAAAGCAAGACAATTAACATTTTAAATTTCCAGAAAGCTACTAAAGATATATTTAAAACCGTTCATGTGACTACAGTGGTTCAACCTTAATGTTATGAAGTGACGAGAATACTTTCTCAAGCCTCACTGAACAATCGGAAATTTCTTAATTTGTGTTCCGAAGATGAACGAAGGTCTAACGGGTGTGGAACAACATGAGGGTGAGTATAATGACAGAATTTTCATATTTGGGTGAACTAACCCTTTAATCATTAATTACCATTATGTGTTGGAGTGCGGTTTCCATGGGGTGTTTTGGGACATGGGTGGTTACCAGGTGGTTGCCAAGGTGTTGCCATTGTGAAATGCAATAAAATACGATGTTTTGTTTGTTATATTCCAATATTCCAGAGAATATTATTCATTTATTTAACATTATCCAGCGAATTATTCTTAGCCTATTAAATAGCTTATAAATCTACTAAAACTGTAGTTTAAAATGAAATATTACATTTCTGCAAAGTTGATATAACTCGTCTTTAATTTGAAAACATTAGACATTCTACATTTATTTTGCTTACTGCTAACATTAGTGTTGCTGCTGGTGCTTTTTAAATAAGATTTGTTTTGTTTTCTATGCCAGGAATGAGTGATTGTTATAAATAAAATGGTTTGTGTTCAGTTCAGTGGTGTTGTAATCGTGTAATCACTACTATTTTTGATATGTTGCTAAGCAGTTTCTAGCATTTCTTGGATGGTTGCTAAGGTATTCTGAGTGGTTGCTTACTGGCTTGAAAAAAATGAACTCTGTGACCTTCTTTAGATACAAGTCAATGGAATTTATTTTAGCCCTTTTTTATGCTGGCAAGTAAAAATGATAAATCTGACCACACATCTTAAATATGAACACATTTCTCTTAAATAAGCCACATTATTTGAGTTGACATTCACAAATTAAGTAAAAAGCAGTGATGAGTAAAAAATGTGTTTAACAGGTTTGTTTAATAGGCTTGTTTTGTTTAAGGCTATGGATGAAAGACTGTCACTAACCTTATAAAGATGGCTCACAGCTTAACATCACTATAATTATGTACTTTGTCAAAGTGGTGGAAAAAGATGTGTGTTATTCTGTTATATTGATTCTAAAACATTGATCACAAAAGATTAAAAGCCTTAGTGCACTGCTTGTCACACACAACTGTAATGAACTGGCTGAGAAGGGAAGAAAGAAATAATGAGTGAGTAATTGCAAAGAGAGATAAATAGGTGACTGCAGTCATGTGCTTTCCTGCTTTTCCCAGATTGTACTGATTATTCTGAAGTGTTGTTTTGACTCTTGAGTATTGATTGACTCCATATTTAACATCTGATCGCCTCTGTGAACAAACCTTGTTAAACATGTTGATCCCCTTGAGTAGCATCACTACAGCACCAATGCTATTTTTAATGCTCTTTGCTTCCATCTCTGCCAATAAATGAGCTGAACTGCACAAGTGCTCTTGTGGAAAGCTCAGGGCATCGTGCGTGTCCTCATCATCATCTATCCACTCATAACTTCACAAGCACAGCATCACTTCTTTCCATGTAATCTGCAGTCTAAACTCAAAGGAAATTTTATATGGCTTAAAAGGATCTATCACTACAGATGTCATTTTTCATTTCAGCTTTGCAAATCTAGTAAGCCAAAAAAAAAAAAAGGATGATGGCATAATATTCCAGGAGGTGGATGGATCCATAAACTCATTCCAGGTTTCCCTCAGTACACCTCTGAATGATTGCTTTCTCAAGCACTTCATATCTTCCTATAGATGGATCAAGGGGATAAGCAGGTTTTAACAGAGCTTTATCACTGTCCCCATCTCATCCCATCTCAGTTTAGATGTTTGTCAAAGCTTCCTGCTTCCTTCCTGTCCTCTGTCAGTCATCTCCATTAGAGGGTTCCTCTTTTTGTCACTGTACATTGCAGTTGTAGACTCTACACCAACTTCTTTCACCTTGCTTTTGCCTTCATTTACCTATATTTTTATAGCATACGGCATTTTGGTACAATTATGCCGTTTTTATTAAAAGTGCGCAAAAACATTTATATTATTATTTACTCGCCCTCATATGGAAGTCTGCTTCTGCCTCAGAGTAAAAAATAAAACAAGTGATTGTGAAAATATTTATAATATGAAATAGTCACATTATGGGATACAAAGTCCAAATTTGGGACATAAATTCTAAAGATACACTACCTATCAAAAGTCTCTAATGCTTACCAAGGATGCAATTTATTTGATCAAAAATACAGTACAATGATAATATTTTGAAATATTACTACAATTAAAAACTGTTTGCTATTTTAATATTCTTTGGTGTTACAAGATCCTTCACATATCTTTCTAATATGCTAATTTGACACATAGCGGTAATTAATATGATTAGGCTTTTGCTTGATTATGTTATCAAACAGCTAATAATGTGTTGCTAATGTTACACAACCCCTGTTCCCATTTGCAAGTCAGACAGCTGTCTTCCAAAAATCAGTATCCTTAGAAACGCTTTGAACAACTCAGAACATCAGTGAAGAAAGGCATATAGTTCATCATAACATTGTTATATACAAACCCGATTCCAAAACAGTTGGGACACTGTACAAATTGTGAATAAAAAAGGAATGCAATAATTTACAAATCTCATAAACTTATATATATTATTCACAATAGAATATAGATAATGTTGAAAATGAGACATTTTGAAATGTCATGCCAAATATTGGCTCATTTTGGATTTCATGAGAGCTACACATTCCAAAAAAGTTGGGACAGGTAGAAATAAGAGGCCAGAAAAATTGCAAAGAGTTTGAAGTTATCATCATCTACAGTGCATAATATCATCCAAAGATTCTGAGAATCTGGAACAATCTCTGTGCGTAAGGGTCAAGGCCGGAAAACCATACTGGATGCCCGCAATCTTCGGGCCCTTAGACGGCACTACATCACATACAGGAATGCTACTGTAATGGAAATCACAACATTGGCTCAGGAATACTTCCAGAAAACATTGTCGGTGAACACAATCCACCGTGCCATTCGCCGTTGCCGGCTAAAACTCTATAGGTCAAAAAAGAAGCCATATCTAAACATGATCCAGAAGCGCAGGTGTTTTCTCTGGGCCAAGGCTCATTTAAAATGGACTGTAGCAAAGTGGAAAACTGTTCTGTGGTCAGACGAATCAAAATTTGAAGTTCTTTTTGGAAAACTGGGACGCCATATCATCCGACAAGGACAACCCAAGTTGTTATTAGCGCTCAGTTCAAAAGCCTGCATCTCTGATGGTATGAGTGCGTGTGGCATGGGAAGCTTACACATCTGGAAAGGCACCATCGATGCTGAAAGGTATATTCAAGTTCTAGAACAACATGCTCCCATCCAGATGTCATCTCTTTCAGGGAAGACCTTGCATTTTCCAACATGACAATGTCAGACCACATACTGCATCAATTACAACATCATGGCTAAGTAGAAGAAGGATCTGGGTACTGAAATGGCCAGCCTGCAGTCCAGATCTTTCACCCATAGAAAACATTTGGTGCATCATAAAGAGGAAGATGCGACAAAGAAGACCTAAGACAGTTGAGCAACTAGAAGCCTGTATTAGACAAGAATGGGACAACTATTCCTAAACTTGAGCAACTTGTCTCCTCAGTCCCCAGACGTTTGCAGACTGTAAAAAGTAGAGGGGATGCCACACAGTGGTAAACATGGCCTTGTCCCAACTTTTTTGAGATGTGTTGATACCATGAAATTTAAAATCAACTTATTTTTCCATTAAAAATGATACATTTTCTCAGTTTAAACATTTGATATGTCATCTATGTTGTATTCTGAATAAAATATTGACATTTGAAACTTCCACATCATTGCATTCTGTTTTTATTCACAATTTGTACAGTGTCCCAACTTTTTTGGAATCGGGTTTGTACATCATACACCCGCTACATTGCTAAATCTATCTTATTTTTCAAATCAACAGAAATATATACCAGGATAACCTTCTCTTGAGATTCCACTGATTCAGAGCGGTCATAGTTAATGATATGCTAAGGCTGTTGATGTGATTGGTTACAAGGTAGTTTGTGATGTCAGAAACACCAGCGATTTCAAATTAGATCACTGCGGTTTTAAAGAGAAAATACTCGACAATGGTGTTGATCATGAATTTGCACATGATTTGTCTGAAAGCATGTTAAAAACATAGATACATACTTGATTTTCATCACAGGGGGATTAAAAATGACCCAAAAATTTGAATGGTAGTTTATATAGCATGATGATTAAACATATAATTGCATATTTTGCTTATATTTTGGTCTGTTCCTCTGCTTTATTAACTACTTTGACAAGGCAACACAGTAGCCACGTCAGCTAAAAAAGCAGTCGGCTTTCAGGTATTCAGTCTGCCACTTCAGTAGACTAGATCTTATTAGGTCATGCAGATGAAAATGTGTTTGTCTTCTCTTGAAACACGATTTGGCTCCATGAGTCATTGCTTTGAATCCATTCCAATTAATAATTTCGGGAAAATCAATGCCAAGGGCACCTTAAGCATTTTCAGGCTTCCAGACTATGACCCCTTTAGATAACATAATTACACACCAATCGAGAAGATAATTCATGAATTGAATGTCTCTCTACTGTCTCTGTGTGCCCATTAATTAGCTTCAATTTCTAGGAGATTGTTCAATTCTCTGAATTCACTGCAGCAGAAACAAAAAGCAGGGAGGTGGAAGGGTGATTGAATGAAATGCATGTTTTTTTTGTTTTGTTTTTTTTTAACCAGATTGGTCTTTACCAGTATTTACCAGTTGTACATTTTTATTTGTACAGTGTATCTCTGTGAACCAGAAAAGCTAACTAGTAGACATTACAAGCTGGCAAAATCGATTTCTTGCTGAGTAGGTCAACTGCAAGTAGAATATTCTGCCATAAATCTTTGCAAAGCCTGTTATAACCGAGATCTGGATGTTTCGAGTACCAGCTAAAAGAGGCTGAGCTAGTGCTGAAATATTTGTTGCTCTAGTTACCTGTACTCCTTACTGCACAAATGTTGCAATTAAACCTCAAGGGGCTGTGACAACATACAGACACTATTGAGGCCCAGCTGGAAGAAGGATGTGAACTGCTTCAGACTGGCTTCATATGGGTAGAGTGGGTCATGCCTCATGCTGAGAAGCATTAATCAAAGCGATCTGAGTTCCCAGTGCCCACAGGTAGGAAAGGAGAGATGTCTGCCGTAACTAAAAGAGAGAGAGAATGGCTGGCGGCGAATTATCCCATTAACTGCTTCCATACATGCAAATCTTCCTAGTAGGGCCCTTCCACCACTTATGAGGAGACAGGAAGTATAAATAGCAGGAATCATCAATAACTCACTGACTTTTCATCAGTCTCTAATTTCCCTACAGGAACGCCGTTGGAATGCCCATCAATGCAATCCAGTCATGACAATTCTGTTATAAACCTGTAACCTGCATGCTGTATTTTCATTTTCAGTCATATTCAAACAAGTCTTTTCTTTTTCAACTCCAAAAAGGCACTAAAAACACCATAATAATTTCAGCTTTGTGTGTGAAACAAATAGAAATTTAGGTTGCTAGTCACTGAAAAATCTTCAGTTTCTCTCCATTCCACATGTTCAAACTGGTTATGACAACCTTAAATAGATAGTTCATTTGAAAATAATGAATAAATGAATATTTTACTCTAACTCTCATGTTTTTCCAAACCTGTATGACTTACTTTCTGCAATGGCACATTAAAGATGGTCACCAAAATGGTTATGTTACCAACATTCTTCAAATTATAATAATAAAAAAAAGATTCAAATAATTAAAAAGCCTTTATTCAACTGGCTAATTCATATACAAAATATAATTGTAAGTTTTCTATATGAATTATCCAGTTGAATAAAGGCTTTTTAATAATTTGAATCTGAAGTGTTCCTATGACTATCATTTCTTGGATTACAGTTGTCCCTACCAGAGGTGGTTCTAGCCCCCTTTTTAGAGGGGCTTCAGCTCCCAATCTGTTGTCTTAGCCCCCCTAAAATCTAAATGATTGGGCCAGTGGTGTTTCCTCAAGAAAGTTTATAATTTCCACGTTTTTAAATTTTGTCAGTTAAAATTCAAGGGATTTTAAGCCATTCAAGCGCAAGATGCCGCGAAGGAAGAGAACTCAGATTGTTTCACCTGAAGCACGCACACAGAAAGCTGCCTCTCAGACAGCATGCGAGTACCGAACTGAGTTATCTTTTGCATCTTTTGAGCAAATACACACAAAATTAAGTAAAGTTGCCCGTTTTGACGAGTATCCACATAAACGCAGTCTTAAAGGAATAGTTCACCAAAAAATTAAAATTCTGTCATCATTTACTCCCCCTCAAGTTGTTGCAAACTTGAATAAATTTCTTTGTTCTGCGGTACACAAAGGAAGATATTCGGAAGAATGTTTGTAACCAAGCAGATACGCCACTTACTGATTTGAACTGTACTGCAGAAAGACTGGTATCATTATATAATTTAAAAATATTTGTATTTTCTTAGTACCAGTTTAAGTACCGGCAGGCTACTTTTGATTTATATATATACTATACAGTAATATAGTGGTGTTGATTTAAAGATGCCCCTGTTCCCTACCGAAGAGCACCTTTGGAGATACGTTATGTTTTTTTTTAAAAAAGTAAAATAGTATAAGACTATTACAGTGCATAAGAATGACTTCCATTACAATAATGACACACATCTTTGGCATGATGCAGACATTCAGCACATCTTTATTAAACTCAAGGAGCAGAAAATCATGGGGAAATTTCTAGACTGAAATTACTGAAGTGTCTCTGATTGTATGTATTTCCAGCTTCTCATGGCCATACGCTGAATGCTGTGCTTCGCTGTTCCAATTACATCCGTTCTCTGACAATTGGCTCACTTAAACCTATTATGCAGCCTGTCTCAATCAGGGTCATCATGAAGGGTAGAACAATCAAGATGATGCAAAGGGATGTTGTTCACTCATACTGTTCCACAGAAAAGAAAGACGTCTGCAACCCTGGGCAGAAACCATCCATAAAAATAATGCTATGTCTAAAAACGTTTGAATTTTATAGCTCAATAGGAATAGTTCAACTAAAAAATAAAAATAAAATAAAATGTGTCATTATTTACTCACTGTCATGTATTTGTATGCTGTTTTGTAACAAGTTCATTGTGTATGTCAAACTCCAATTCAATATGATTTGATTTCTGTGTTTTAGTTTTTCCACTCTGTTTATTAATTGTAATTTATTTATTTGTGAGAAATGATTTTAATGCAATTAACATCTTTTACAATATTGTGATTCTACATTTATACATTATAATCACATTATAATCAGAAATAGAACTGCTGAAACTAAAGATCAGCAGATTCGGATATTTAAAATGCAAAAAAAACTAATTACTGATATCCATCTAATCTTTAAATCTCTGAATAATTCTTTGTCAAAGGCCTATATGAGCTTTTCCAACTTTTATGGACTACACATACTTTAGCTTGTAAAAGTCATTACATAATGAAAGACCAGTTCTCTAAAGACACAATCAATCTCCCTCTATTAGAACACTTTCTAAGCAACTGCCAGAAATATAGAATCTTTACTCGGCTGTATACTCTGAAACGTGACCAGAGTTTTAAGTAGTACATGCTAAAGGTCACATAATGTCATCCTACCCCCCTCCTCCTTATATATCTACACACAAAGTCAACAAAGAGTATAAAGAGCATAATTAGACCCTCAATTATGTTCCTCTGCGATAGTTCAAGGAAGATAATTAAAGGCTCAGGTCACTCCAAATCATGTTGGAGAGCACCTATATATAAATACATATTATATTCATATATAATCTTTCTTCATAATGTTCCAAGTCAAATCATTACTAACATTAAAATAGATAGTTCACCCAAAAATAAAAATTCTGTCATTTTTACCCTCGTTATTCTAAATCTGTATGTTTCTTTGTTCTGTTTAACACAAAAGAATATATTTTGGAGAATGTGGGTAACCAAACCATTTCTGGTCCCCAGATGTTTTATCAAAATTCCTCAAAATATCTTCTTTTGAGTTCAACAGTAAGAAACTCATATAGGTTTAGAACAACTTGAGGGTACAGAATTTTTATGCCTTTTATTTTTATCATCTATATTTACATTAGTACAATAGTAAATGTTAACATTTCAGTTCTCACGAGAATTCCGTCATATGTTTTTTTCTACCTTAAAATCTGATGCTATATGCAATATGAATACAGCAATCACTAGCCCATTCAAAGCAAAGCGTACTGAACTAACGCACCCTGAACATGTGCAACCACAAAGAATGAATGACTCTACAGAGCACTTTACTTGCAAACCAATCCCAAGAGCAGATGCAATTAGATTTGTAATCTACACTTGTCAAAACAAACAACGCCTCTGAGACTCCATCAAGACAATGAAAAATTGAACACGACAGATGGACCGAAATTAATACACAGTTCCAAAGGCTTTTGAAAACAACACTACAAACCTCAACAAAATATCTGATCAGGAACTCATCTAAAAATTAATTCAGTGTGCACTTTGGGGTGAAACAATCAAACATACAAGGAGGATAACAGCATGTTTTTTCTGAACTCTGTCACCTTACTGAGAAAATTACATTTCGTCATCTTGAAAGGAGTTTTAAATGGAAAGATGAGCATTACAAAGGTCTGAATGCATTTCGATGCTTGGGATTAGGGATCATCTGCAGAGTTTCTAAAAACTGTTGGCACAGTTAAATATAATAAAACTTTGGATTTTATTAGGCCATTAGTGTGTGTCATCAGCCACTCTCATATTTAGTACTCCTGTGAGAGAAAGTTTGCTCTGAAATGGCTCATTCAGCTGTATTATGCTAAGTAACATAAAATGTCCATACAATTAATAATGATCAAAATGTGTATTTTGTTAGGGCATTACAATGTGTATTGAGCCCAGTGTTGCCAAGTCTGTGGTTTTCCTGCGGAATTGGGCTACTTTTACACTGTTTCCGTGGGTTGTTTTTCACGTCCACGGGTTGAATGGACAACAAATAATGTGATATTTAGCCCTTGAATGTAAATTTTACCAGTGGAGCCCTGCCAAAAACAAGGATTTTACCCCCCGGGTGGTGGGGGGGGGGTTGCATCGAATGAATCATCCATTCATCCATTTTCCAAACTGCTGGTCCAGTGGCTACAGTGTTATATCATACAGGATAAGTTCCTTCTAAAAGCCTCTTTGTTGCCATCTCTGTCCAAAACCTGCAATTGCAGTTTTTATTTACTGTGGGTTGTGCATTGGCACGGCTCCTCAGCTTGTACGAATCTAATGTTTTGAGGAGAACATGTGGCTGTTAGTCACCGCACCAGTGGATACTGTACTTTGGAATCACAGATTGTAGTTTTGGAAGTATGATCAAAATAAGAATTTTCACCGGAATATTTCATCTGAACAAGTATGTAACATATCTGCCACTTTTGTTCAATAAATAGCACTTCCAATGGTGTTTAAATCTAATCATCGCTTAGCTCATATCACATCAAACCATGCAAATTATTATACTTTGTTCTCAAACTGTTAATGTTAACAACATCATCATTGACTACGTGTATTTAGTGTGTATTAGCGTTACCTGTACATTTCAATTTCTGTACAGTCTATTTGTCATACCATACAATCCGCCATCAAAATGATGTTTAATTATTGTAGCTGCTGTGAGAAAAGGCTATAAATGATCCGCCACCTGCAGCATCCACACGCGTATAGCCTACTAGCTGGGACTCCTCTTTTATATAAACAGACATGACGTAATGATGCAAAGACAAACGGCTGCATACTCAAATTTCCAGTGGAAACCCACCAGTACCACTCAAATTAAAAACATTATTACAAGCTTACCGATGTTAATCGGGCTAAGGTAAGGAAATTTGAACACTGGCTGGTTATGTACTTGCTCAAAAATTGATTTTGGATCATATTTAACCAAAAAAAATTATGGACTGCAGCTCTAATTGATTATTAATTTGTCTAAGTTTCAAATAACTGTTAAACAGCAAGCACAAACTATGCATAAGTGTCTGTAGTCACTCATTCGTTTTCATTTACTCCCTCAAGTGAACTATATTAGTGAATTCATTGTGAATGAGGGTGTTTTGGTGTTTTGATAGCACACTGAAACACAGCTTCACTTGAATTTAAAACTTTTCAACTAGTTTAGCAAGCAACTACTTTTGCCTTTCGCAGCAAGGGAAAATATAGGCCTAAGTTTGTTTCATACCACTAAAAGCACTCCAGAACTAATTGGTCAATCAACATCTGCTATAATATAATGACATTTCCCTCTATATTGGTATAGTTATGCCATGCGTCTAGTAGATACCTGCATAAAAGAACCAGTCAAACCCCAAGCTTTCCTTTAATTCCTTTAGCCTTCTATACACTGTAACTGAAGTGGTTGCATTATGCCATAGGGAAAAAAGGGATTGGCGCCTTTCATAATTAGACAGGAGATTTCACTTTCATTACTAAAAAATGCAAACAAGATCATGCATCTAAGTTTAATACTGTAATCACAATCGGCTGAGAGCAGAACCCTGTGACACACCGTTCTCAGAGTGACAAGGCACTGTAAAGCTGATTTTATCGCTAATACGTTGGCACTTCACCAAAGCAAGTCACTCTTTTCTTCAAAGTGTATTAGTCTTTTTATTGGATGGAAGACTCCTTTACCCAGTAGGCAGAACATTAGATGAGCCCAGTCTGACAGAGGGCATTTTCAAACTGAGTGTTTTGGGTGGACAGTATTGATTTATTCTTGTGCTTCCGAAATCTACAGCCAAGGAGGTGTTACACTTTCGCTATGCCTACAGCATGTCATTAATCTCCCTAGATGAAGCTCCCCCTGCCAAGTTAGGCACAGAATGGATTTACTGCTGAATCTTAGGCTAATAACATCTTTTAATAATGATTCACTTTCTCGGTCCCTTGAATCTGTGCAAACAGAGCCGCATCAAATCCCAAAATACAAATGGTTTAAATCCTCTTCACATGCATGAGAGTTTAAAGCTTAAATGCACGCATCAAACAATGTACACAACCCTTGAATGCGTATGTTCTTTTATTACTCACAAAACAAATCAATAAAACCTTTACAGATTGAATTTCAGACGTTTCTGTGTACGTTCCAGAGACAGCGAGATTAATGTATAAGGTACTGCTGTAGCATGTGGTTTATTTCTGAGGTGGCAAAGTTCCCTGTCTATATTTGTGGTTTTTAGTGCATTGTGAATTTATATTCCAATACCAAATGATGTTTACACAGAACACCATTTACCTTACACAAAAAACAAGCAAATACACATATCATATGTAATCATACACTAGGACTTCAATAAGAACACAGTGGCCTTGAGGGAAGCAAAAGAGATGATGCCTCCCCTATCCACTGTTGCTGTTGGACAGTAATACTTTATAAAAACAGTTGCCACACAATACATAATATTTGTTTTGTCTGTTGATTATCTTCTCTATGAATTTCTTTGAGGTGGCACTGCCTTCTTAAAGAAAGCATCCCAGAGGTACAGAGGTAGATTAAAGTACATAATACCTTGAATAGCAGTCCCACTCTCCTCCTCACGCACTCTGTGAATGTGAAGACAGTCTGACCGCCTGTTTGAGGAGGTGGTGGTGGGAGAGGGTGAGAGTTGGCGTGACATGCTGAATCACACAAATAGTCTCAATGCAGTCTAAATTTACTGATGTCGTCAATGGATGAGCCTTTCCATCAGTGCAAGGAAAGAGACTTAATCATTTAAAGGTGCTAAATAGGATGTTTTGTTTTATACATTTTTGCAATATTACTTGAAACTGTCATTACTAACTGATAAAAGACTATTTATTAGGTTCACTGAAAGGAATAATATTAATATACATCATCTGTGCACGAGGTAGGGCCTTAAAAACATCAGCCAATCGTTTACTTGATCATCGTGTAAACGATTGGCCCTCAATCACTGCCATGACGTTCCTTGTGAGAGACGAGCGCGGCTGCGCGCTCCAGTAACTTTCCACACTCCACAGGCGCCGCATGCAATGTTTTTGTCAGGAGGCAGGAGTAACAACTGCAGATTATGAGTTGCCTGCGGTGAGTCCGACATAATGAATCCACTAACATGACACAGTGAATGCCGGTGGTAAACACTCGTGTTCCAATAGCTACTCGTGCACGAGTTTTGGGAGGCGTTCCCTCGAAAGGAGGGGGGTTGTACTTACACATGCGGTCATTTCAAAAACTCAGTAACAGTCTTTGGTTTCTCAGTGGACGAAAAGATCCTCTTTATCACCTTTAACTTAATAGATCATGTACTCACTATGAAGTCAATCTATATGATTTTCTTCTGTATAACACAATTACAGAAATTTACTGGTAGTTTTTTTTTTCTCCATGCAACTGAATAGGGTTTAGAGTGTTTTATACTGTATATTCAATCCACTTTATTTTTCAGTTAAAAGGACCATTTAATGCCACTTTTACAAGATGTAAAATAAGTCTGTGATGTCCCCTAGAGTGTCTATGTGAAGTTTTAGCTCAAAATACCCCACAGTACAATACTGCGATACTTTCAACGTAATGCGTGGCGCATCGCAGAGCAGCGCAAGACAAGCATTTGTGGTTAAGTATATATATATATATATATATATATATATATATATATATATATATATATATATATATATATATATATATATAATTATTATTATTATTATTATTTTTTTAAATTAAAATGTTTTGCTAGACAAGACCCTCATTCCTCGTCTGGGATCGCATAGAGTCCTTTGAAGCTTCACTGAAACTGCAATTATGACTTCCACCCGGTGATCCCCACTGAAGTCCACTATGGACACAAATACTGGAATGTTCTCCTCAAAAACCTTAATTTCTTTTCGACTGAAGAAAGAAAGACAAAAACATCTTGGATGACTGGGCGTGAGTAAATGATCAGGAAATTTTCATTCAGAAGTGAACTAATCATTTAATGGGATCACTTTTATGATACTTGCAATTTTTGAAGCTTGAAAGCTCCAATTCTCTTAATCATAGAAAATCCTTTGAAATTTCATTGTGTTTTATTGATAGAAAGCCATACAGGTTTGGAATGACGTGATGGTGAGTAAATGATTTTTCCCCCCTCCCTTTCTGGCTGCATTATTCCTTTGGCTTAAATTCTAGAATAGCTAAAGCTCCTCAGCCTCTACAGGAAATAAACACAGAGAGAGCTCTCTACGCTCGGAGAAAAAAAAAGCAGTGAATGGGAAAGCACATGAAAGAAGCTCCATTAATGAAACAGGTGCTTGAGAAAACAAAAGAGTGCACATGCATCCTCCATTAGGGTCTTTTTGATCTTACGCATGGTCTCTAGACCAGCGAGGGTTCGTTTTAGGCAGCATTTCATTTTAGCATCTGCACAAAACCACAAATGAGGCCTGCCAGCCGCCTAATCAACACATGACAAAGAATAAAGCCAGGAACCAAGGTAAATGTGAGCACACTGACACACATACACAAAAATAAATAGAATTTGAATACCTCCCCTACAAAAATGGGTACTTAAATAAAAACAACAAAAGGCTTGTCATTTAAATCGGCAATGCCAGAATTAATGCTTTATAAAGGTCACAAATAATAGATAGATAGATTTAAAAACGATATGTAAGACAACAATCTCTTACAACTGTCACAGTCAAATATATTATTCCATCAAAATAAGACTCTGAGCGAGTAGAGAAATGGATGCATTCGTTTTGCATCAGATGCCAGCGGAAAACTAAATTTGTCAAACTCATTTCCTTTAAAAAAAGGAATGATAAACAATGTTCTTACAGCTGTTCGTGTAAGTCACGCATAACATTCAGAAAATCCTATTTAGTTCTCATGAAAATGTCTTATACAAAAACGTCTCGGTTGCGTATGTAACCCTCGTTCCCTGAAGGAGGGAACGGAGACGTACGTCAGTAGTGACCGACGAATTGGGATATCGCTTAGAGAGCCCTATCATCTTCGTGTAAACTAAAACAAGCCAATGGAATTGGCGTGCGATATTTGCATAATGCGCACCGCCCCCGACAGGTGTATATAAATAGGAAGCAGATGCAATCGCACTCTGTTTTTCGCTGAGGAGACAACTGGTGTCCGCACTACAGCGAGGGTACAGAAACTGTGGCGACGGGACGTACGTCTCCGTTCCCTCCTTCAGGGAACGAGGGTTACATACGCAACCGAGACGTTCCCTTTCAGTCGGTCACGTTCGACGTACGTCAGTAGTGACCGACGAATTGGGATCCCAACTAAAGCGCCACAGTTACGAAACCCCTTCCAGTGCCCAGCACAAGCTCAGCCGCCCATGGCACCGGCTGGCGGTGAAGGGGGCGAGCTTACACCGAGAGAGTCTACTGCTGTCTAACCACTACCCACTAAGTAAACTAGACACACTGGGGAAGCGAACCCGTAAGGGACGCTGCGGAAACCACTACCTACCCAATGGGGGAGGAGTTTATGTGGGAATACACACATGGACTGGCCCGGGGGGGCAGTACGCATATGGAGTCCCTGGGATGGCTCCACCTGGTTAGGGGGAGACTCATCTGACAGGTGACAGCAGAGCTGGCTCTGCTAAGGGAAAGACACGGACTCGGCCCGTAGGGAGTTTCAAACCGTGGAAAATACACATATGGGACCGCTCACGTAGAGGGGTCACGACATATGGGCCCCAGCCAACAGACAGCGTCAGCGACGGATGTAGGCCTGGCATCAGACACTCCGCAATGTCCGAGCCGAAGGGGGAGGCGGAGGAACTCGACAGGGTTCGCCAAGCGGGGAACACGACTGGAGTGAAGTATGCACGTATCCGGCCAGTGGCGGGAATGGCATTGCAAGCCGACACTTAGAGTGGGTACAACACGTCTACCGACTAGTGGATGCGAGTACACGCGAGGATACCGGCTCTACACGTAGGCTATAAAACCTAGCAAACGTGTTAGGTGTCGCCCAGCCCGCAGCTCTACAGATATCTGTCAGCGAGGCGCCCTGAGCCAGCGCCCAGGAAGAGGCCACCCCTCTGGTGGAGTGGGCTCTCAACCCGAGCGGGCAAGGCACGCCCTGGGATTCGTACGCCAAGGCGATGGCATCCACTATCCAGTGGGCCATCCTCTGCTTGGAGACAGCCTTTCCCTTCTGCTGGCCTCCGTAACAGATGAAGAGCTGATCTGAGGTCCTAAAGCTTCGCGTTCTGTCCACGTAAACGCGCAGAGCGCGGACGGGACAGAGCAAAGCTAGGGCTGGGTCTGCCTCCTCCGAGGGCAGCGCTTGCAGGTTCACTACCTGATCTCTGAAGGGAGTGGTAGGAACCTTGGGCACGTATCCAGGCCGGGGTCTCAGGATGACGTGAGAAGCACCGGGCCCGAATTCTAGGCACGTTTCGTCGACCGAAAATGCATGCAGATCCCCTACCCTCTTCAGGGAAGCCAATGCAACCAGAAGAACCGTCTTAAGAGACATTAGTTTCGGGTCGACTGATTGCAAAGGTTCGAAGGGATGACCCCGGAGAGCTGTGAGAACCAGGGTCAAATCCCAAGAGGGTACGGAGGAAGGGCGAGGAGGATTCAGTCTCCTGGCCCCCCTCAGGAATCTGACGATCAGATCGTGTTTCCCCAGGGACTTACCCTCAACTGCATGGTGATGTGCGGCAATGGCGGCAACATACACCTTGAGGGTGGAGGGAGACAGCCTTCGCTCCAACCCATCTTGCAGAAAGGAAAGCACGGATCCGACCGAACATGACCGGGGGTCCTCTCGGCGAGAGGCGCACCATTCGACGAACAGGTTCCACTTCAGCGCGTAGAGATTCCTAGTAGAAGGAGCTCTAGCGGAAGTGATGGTGTCTACGACCGCTTGCGGGAGATCACTCAGAACCTCCGCATCCCGTCCAGGGACCACACGTGGAGGTTCCACAGATCGGGAGGCGGGTGCCACAGGGTGCCCCGTCTCTGAGTCAGGGTGTCCTTCCTCAGAGGAATCGGCCAGGGAGGTGCTGTCACGAGGAGAATGAGGTCTGAGAATCAGGTCCGAGTGGGCCAGTACGGAGCCACTAACAGAACCTGCTCCCCGTCCTCCCTGACCTTGCACATGAATAGTGCGAGAAGGCTCACTGGGGGAAGCGCATGTTTGCGCAGACCCGGGGGCCAGCTGTGTGCCAGGGCATCCGTGCCGAGCGTGCCGCCGGTCAGGGAATAAAACCACTGGCGGAGGGCAGTTTCCGGGGAGGCAAGCAGGACTACCTGGGCCTCGCCGAACCGCTGCCAAATCAGCTGGACCGCCTGGGGGTGGAGCCGCCACTCGCCCGCAAGTAGATGCTGCCGTGACAGCTCGTCGGCTGCACGGTTGAGCACACCTGAGACACGAGTGGCCCGAAGGGACCTCAGATCCTTCTGACTCCACAACAAGAGATGGCGGGCGAGTTGCAACATGCGACGGAAGCGTAGACCACCTTGGCGGTAGGTATACGCAACGGCCGCAATGCTTAGTGAGCGGACTAGAACGTGCTTGCCTGACAACAGCTCCTTGAAGCGGGCCAGCGCAAGACGGACCGCTAGCAACTCGAGGCAATTGGTATGCCAATGCAGCTGAGGCCCCGTCCAAAGACCTGTCACTGCATGCCCGTTGTACGTGGCCCCCCATCCCGTGGCAGAGACATCTGTGGAGACCACAGCGTGCCTGGACACTCGTTCGAGGGGTACTCCGGCCCACAGGAACGAAGGGTCCAACCACCGGACAAGGGTGCGACGGCAGCTCGGTGTCACGGGGACACGGAGCGTGCCGCACTGCCACGCCCATCTCGGGACCCGGCCGCGGAGCCAGTGTTGAAGCGGTCTCATATGAAGCAATCCGAGCGGCGTTACCGCGGCTGCAGATGCCATATGCCCCAGGAGCCTCTGAAAATCTTTCAGTGGAGCCGCTGTCCTGCACTTGAGCGAGCTCAGGCAGTTCAACACCGACTGGACGCGCACCTCGGTGAGACACGCAGTCCGTGCGACCGAGTCTAGCTCGAGACCGAAACAAGAGATCCTCTACCCGGGGGCGAGTTTGCTCTTGTCCCAGTTGACCTGAAGACCCAACCGGTTGGGAGCTACAACCATGTCGGGTAGGACTTTGTACTGACATGCCCGACCCTCGAACGCAGACCAACCTAGGAAGGGTCTGCGTCGAGGCAGAATCGAGACATGAAAGTATGCGTCCTTCAGGTCTATTGCTGCAAACCAATCCTGGGGACGGTCCAGGATTGGCCGTAGCCCACCGCCCTTTTACGGTACAATGAAGTAGGGGCTGTAAAACCCCGACTTCATATCGGCTGGAGGGACCGGCTTGATTGTACCCTTCGCCAGGAGGACAGCAATCTCCACCCGGAGAACAGGAGCACTGTCCAACGACACCGGAGTGAAGTGGACAGCCCTGAAGACCGGGGGACGCCGGGCGAACTGAATCGCATAGCCGAGTCTGATAGTACGAATGAGCCAACTGGACAGGCTGGGGAGCGTGCTCCACGCTTCCAGACACTGAGCCAGCGGGACCAAAGGCACCACAGACGCACCGGGGGTGGGGCAGCAAGGCAGAGAGAGACCCGACTCGGACGGCTTGAGGGCGGCCCGGAGTGGGGTCGGACTCTGCGAGGCAGCAGTGTGCATGGGAGACGGCGCACGGGACGCGGTCTGCACCAACACACTGCCACCTGCTGGCGAATGGGGAGGGAGCTGACAGCAGCGAGGCGGAGCCTGGCACACTGGCAGACACCCCTTGTTGTGATCTGGAGTTTGAGGAAACTGCTCTTTTTGTGGCAAAGTGGGTACCGCTGGACTCCGGAGAGCCAGCGGCGGTAGATGGACAGCCGCCACAAAATCCCCCCCGGCCCTCCTCCGGGGGTGGGAGAGCAGATGGAATACTCTCCCAAAGGGCAGGAACCTTCCGCTCCAGGTCGCCCGTCTCAGGGCCGAGTTTTCCCCGACCGCTTGCCACCTGGCTGGCAGAGACGGGCTGGGCACCACGTCCGCGCCCGGCACCCTGCTGTTTGGCTGGTGTAGGCTGCTGCTTTGCCAACTTAGCAGGGGCGGAGGAAGACGCAGGCGGGCGCCCTCGGCGACGAGCGGGCTGAGGCTGAGCCACGGGCGGCTGGGTGGAGGCAGCAGCGGACCGCCGTGGCATGACATGTCTGATAGCCTCAGCCTGCTTCTGTGCAGCGGAGGACTGTTGGGCACAGTTCTCCGCCGCGTCGCCGAAAAGGCCGACCGGAGACACGGGGGAATCCAGGAACCGATGTTTGTCGGTCTCCCTCATGTCTGCCAAGGTCAGCCAGAGGTGGCGTTGCTGGGCTACCAAAGTAGACATCGCCTGGCCAACAGAACGCGCTGTCACCTTCGTTGCCCGGAGGGCAAGGTCAGTGGCAGCGCGCAGCTCCCCAAGCAGCTGTTGGTCAGGACCTTCCTGGGGCATCTGCGACAGCGCTTTTGCCTGATAGACCTGCAAAAGGGCCATCGCGTGCAGGGCAGAGGCAGCCTGCCCACAGGCACTGTAAGCTTTCTCAGTCAGACCGGCTGAGAGTTCACAGGCCTGGGACGGGAGACGCGGCTCACCGCGCCAGCCAGCGGCCGTTGGACACAACTGCGTCGCAACAGACCGCTCGACTGGCGGGATCTTCGCGTACCCCCTGGCTAGCCCGCCGTCCAGGGAGGTGAAGGCAGACGAGTGACCAGGCCCTGTACGAGCCCCATGCGGAGCTTGCCAAGACCTGGTCACCTCATCGTGTACTTCCGGGAAGAAAGGCATTGGGGCGGGACGCTGGATTTGACCCGCGCGACCCCCGCCAAGTACCAATCGTCCAACCGAGATGGGCCGGGACAGGGTGGAGGGTTCCACTCAAGCCCGACGCACAAGGCGGCCCGGGAGAGCACAGCCGTGAGCTCGGGATCCGACTCGGGCAACGCTACCGTCCCGGGCGGCAGCGCGTCCGAATCCTCCCCCGAGGACTCAGGCTCACCTTCCGATGCAGCGATCGACATCCGATCCGCCGCCAGCACACCAAAGGTAACGGCTGGACAGTCCGTAGAGGGCCCAGCGGAAACCAACGGTGGCACGATGGGTTGCGGTGCTGATGAGGCGGCAGGGGCCCGAGGAGCGTTTCCGCTCGGCGGGGAAGCCCTGACCGTAATCCTCCGGTCACCCTTCCTATACAGCGCCGTACCGTCATTCCGGTTCCCGGGGCCGGAAAAAACGGTCGTAAGCGGCATAGGAGAGGGGACCCCCGCTTCCTGAGACTTCAGGAAGGAGAGTCTCGACCTCAGCATCGCGATAGTCATGTTCCCGCAATGGGAACATGAACCATCCACAAAAGCTGCTTCAGCGTGCAGAATGCCCAAACACGAGATGCAACGATTGTGCCCATCAGCAGGGACCAGGGAACGACCGCACCCATTAACGCACAGACGAAATGACATACTGTCAGGGTTCGTCTGTAAAGCTCTTTTAGAAGGGGAAGTCAACTCACTCGTGCTGAAGCACCCAGGGAGCGACGCGATGTGTCAGGTACACCACTCCCTGACACACCGAGGAACCGGCCCAAATCGCTACACACGCACACACTCTTTGTGTTGCTGTGAAAACAGCAGTTTTCGAGCTTATAGCTCAGCTCCTCGGAGACTCGCGACCTCGCTGAACGTGCCCTTTCACCAGCACTGAAAGCTCGCTGTAAATCCTCTTCTGAGGCAATGTTTTAGAATAAAACAAACAAAGAAAGGAGTCTTCTAAAACAGGACACCAGGGAATGGCTCCGAAGCGAAAGACAGAGTGCGATTGCATCTGCTTCCTATTTATATACACCTGTCGGGGGCGGTGCGCATTATGCAAATATCGCACGCCAATTCCATTGGCTTGTTTTAGTTTACACGAAGATGATAGGGCTCTCTAAGCGATATCCCAATTCGTCGGTCACTACTGACGTACGTCGAACGTGACCGACTGAAAGGGAACTGAACCTCTAGTTATAGTAGATACAGATTTCCAGATCCAGTTTAAACAGGAGTGGGACTTGAATGGAAGAATGAAGAAACCCTGACCTCTGTTCATGAATTTCAGATGAGGACTCTATTTTAAAAGAATGAAGGAGTGACTAAAACATTTGAGATTTAAATAAACAATAATATGTTATGATCATGCATGCATATTAGAAATTACTTTGGACCCACAAATGAACAAGAAGGTATGGTGCATTCATATATATGTGAATGAAGGTGAATGGAACACAAGTCTTGTGGGAGGTTGGGTCAGAAAGGGCACAGCATGTGTGCTGCCTGACTGTGTGTCCAACCGACACACATTATGCCTGAATGCCATCGGGGGGAAATTATGGCAGTAAAGGTAGTGCAACAGAACAAGGACAAATGGCTGTGTGCTGCAGGAAGAAGAAGCAGGGGGTTTAATCTAGAAGTGTTTATATTGTTATGAACAGATGGCACATGTGGCTAATGGCCAGACAGAACAACCAAACGTAGACTGAGGTAGAGGGTCACATTCCTTCACATAAATTAGTACATGTAATGACAGGATGGCTTGGTGGTGTTATGGTAATAATAGATAATGAGTGCTGCCATCATTAGAATAGAGGAAAATGTTGCCATTATTTTGCGCAAACAAAAATTTCATTTGTACCATTAGTTTATCACGTGGCAAAGCAACAGCAGACCAGTCAAAGGAAAAGCAGTGGCGTGTCTGAGACTACACTGAAAATCTCTGATTCAAGATCAAATTTAAAACAAAGTTTAAGAATTTTGAACATTTTAAAACATAAATAAGACAAAAATGTATTTTATCTTCATTTGAGGTTAATGACAATGTATTATGTTGAATATCAAAGATTTTTGTGTCTATTTGTTAATGAGGGATTTGTGTAGGGCTGCAACAACGAATCGATAAAATCGATAAAATTCGATTATTAAAAGAGTTGGCAACAAATTTCATTATCGATTCGTTGTGTCGCGCGACTATTATGCCTCTCAATAAAGACGCGGAGATGTTTGAGTAAAAAAAGCACGGTTGAGCGCGAAGCAAAAATAAATAAATAAATAAATAGCAGAGCTGAGTTAAGCTGCATTCACACGGGGCGTCAACGCTTGACGGAGGGCGTGGGGGCGTAGTTTGTGGGGGGGATGGGGGGGAGGTAACCCCCCCCAATATTCAAATCCATCAGTTACATCCCCCCCAATATTTCAACATGAAAATCACAGTAGATCTATGCTAAAATATGTACATTTCATTTATTTTGTAACAATAATTTTGTTTCTAATCAAATTTGTGTTTGCCATAACAAATTAATCAGTCAATTTAATTAGTCAAAAAAATACCCCCCCTCCATTGAACCGATTGGTAACGCCCAACCAATGCGCATCGTACTTTCACCAACACAACGCGAGTGGAGCTCTACTGTTTGAATGAAAGAGAGCGGGTAGCACCAAAAATGAAGAGAACCGCTGCCCAGCCGACTATATTAAACTTCTGTTCAAAGAGGGACGTTAAAAAGAATAAAGCATGTACTGAGAACGAGGTATGAAAACATTGTAATAGCTAAGTACACTCCACATATATTTTAGCTAGCTAATCCATTGCAATTTAGCCATAACTATCAGTGTAACTGTAACCAATTACTAAAACAGCCATCTATTTTGTTACTTCATTTTTCAATAGTGTCTTATCAATAACAAAAGTATTCACATCGGTGTTTGTTTTCTTCCTTAATTAATCTGACTTTTGAACGAATTGGCTGAATGAACGATTTAAGTAGCTCACTCATTAAAACGTCGAATCGCTGCCACCTACTGGCGATTTCAATATATAACATAATTTATTTCTTTTTAGAATCACTCCATTATGTTAGAATTTGATGAATGGTTATACATAAATTCCATAAAGTTATGATAGATAGATAGATAGATAGATAGATAGATAGATAGATAGATAGATAGATAGATAGATAGATAGATAGATAGATAGATAGATAGATAAGAAATAAATTATCCAATAACGCTACACATAAAACAGATTTTAAAAAAAAAATAAAATAAAATAAATAACAGGAAGCATACCAACGCTCAACCCCCCCAATGTTGAAATGTTCCAGTTCGGTTTTAGACACGCACTCGCGAACTTCCCTAAACACTTCCCCTCGGGGGAATCCCTGCCGCCATTTTGAAGTGCGTTCCACTTCGTGAAGTGGACGAGGGAAGTTTATATGGACAGACCCTCGCTCCCTCGATTTTGAACGAGGGAGCGAGTCTACTTCATATGTACACTTCAGGCAGCTCCATAACCCACAATGCAACACGATTGTGTCGTCACCGCATATCACGTTTAATTTACCCCACCACAAACAACTCTATGATATATTAATTATTTTTAAACATTTAAAACACACATATATACATATAGAATGCTGTATTAAACAGTTTTGTAAGGGAAAAAAATGAATAATAAAACAGCTCCATTGCGGATTCCAAGTGATCAAGGGCTTAGGACGTTCCAGTTCAGCCCATACAAAGGTTCCGCCAGAAGTGGGCACTCGTGCAACGTAAGCAATGACGTACATCCGAGTCAACAAGACCGAGTGAAGTTAGCGAGGGAAGGGCATTTAAAAACCGAACTGGAACGCAGCCCAAATCTACGCCCTTGCGCGTGTCTGAAGCTTGTGCTGACGCAACCGTTATAGTGATTACAGCCAATCACATTACTTTCCTGTGTTGCACGAACGCAGTTGGCTGCGACTGCTCTAGGGTATTTGCATATGGCGATCTGATTGGATGACGCCTGCTTTGGCGCTTGAAAAGTTGAGAAATTTTCAACTTCTGCCGCTTGCAACGCGAGTGAAGCGACGCGACGGAACCCACAATTCAGTTCGGCAACGCATGACGTCACCCATTCAAAGTAAACGAGAAGCGTTAACGCCGGCGCCCCGTGTGAATGCAGCCTGGAAAGACCATCGGAGAGACCCGTAACGTTGTTCTGAACAGGCGTGCCGTTGGCACGAGGGACAGGACCCCCGCAGTTTTGAAAAGGAGGCTGATCTCTCAGGTTGACGCGCGAGCTGGCTTGACCGAAGTTTTCGTGAGGATTTAAAGTTTATGGACTGTTTTGATTTTGGTAATTACATCTAGAAAGATAAAAGCATTGATGGCATCAATAAAATAGATATCTGAAGGCGAAACAAAAGTGATATTGCCTCGTCCAGTGAGGAGGACGCACGAGAGGAGACCTGCGCGTTTAATTGGTATGTGTAATACTGCATTTACAATGCTTATCAGTGGCATACATTTCGATTGCGAACGTGAAAATCCAAAAGACCATGACTAAAACTAAATCAAAATTTGCTGTCAAAATTAACACTGATCTGTTGTCATGTATTTATTCTGTGATTTGTCCCATATCGGTTATTGTTGACAAATATATTTGTGTTTGTTGTAGCCTACTTTTTAAATTTCATTTTAAAGTTTTTTTTTTTATAGCACTTGGTCATCTTAAGCTAAACAAAAATATACATCTTTTTGTGCACTTTATAAAAAATAAAAAAAAACTATATTTTTGGCAGATGTAAAGCATACATGTGTATTTTTTTGTGTTAGTCCATTTGTTTTTTGTTTTTTATTACTTTAACAGCTCAGGGATGTTAAAAGAGCAACCTGTTTTTGCACGTTCTGAGGATTTTTTGGACTGTGAATTTGCACTATCATTTCTGTTTTTGAATAAAAGGTTGGAAATGAAGGCACCCCCAACTCCCCGATTCATCGATTAATCATAAAAATAATCGACAGATTAATCGATTATTGAAATAATCGTTAGTTGCAGCCCTAGATTTGTGGACACATTAATGATTTTAGATTTGTGGAGTAAAAGTTATAGTTTTTATTTTAAATTAAAACATACATTTTTAGTAGAAAGATAAAATTAGACCCTTGGGGGAAGATTTGCACAAAAGGCACCAAGTGGAATGTTGTTTCTAGTGTTATTGTTTTTTAAATGTAATAAATATTGTTATTGATGGGGTTATTATTCAGTATTTCCATGAATTAGGTGTACATTTTAGATATCTTTGCTTCTATTAAAAAAGGTTAGTTAAGTAAAATCATTATTTGCATTCATAGTGTTGTTATTATGACATGCAATTAAATAAATATTCATATGCCTGTATATAAGTCATAGAATAATTTTACCTTTCAGATGAATCACTTTTAATGGTATTCTGCTTTGTCTGTCATTGGTTATTCAATTATTATCAACTAAATTTTCAAAATATAATTTTAAATACAATATTTTATGTAGTATTTTACATTAATGACACTATTTACATTTATAAAAATATATACATATTAATAAGAGCTATATCAAAAGTAATTTAAACAATCTGTAAAAGTTTATCCAGGTGGGGCTTCTTACACCAGGTAGGGGGCCAACTTACCCTTCTTTTATTATATGACATTTTGTGTACCTAAATTAGCAATGTTTCTATTTATTTCCTATAATAATTTATTTCCTGCAAGGCTTTTATCTAAATATGCTTGTTTAAATGTAAATCCACATTTTTTTTAAGGGGGCATCTTCCGCATCCTATATATAATACAGCGGAAGATTTATTCTGTTCATGCATAATTAGTACACACATTATGTAAAAAATGTCAATGATGTAAAAATGATGTAAAAAATTAATTGAAAAAAAAAAAAATCTGTGAAATGGTGAATTTTGAAGGACTATTTTGTATGAATCTGCACAATAAAAAATTGAAACAAATGTATAAATAATAAATACAAATAAATAAAAACACTACCAGTCAAAAGTGGAAGAGTCAGCGTAATCTAGAAATGTGGAAAATATTTATATAAAGAGTGACCAGATGTGTCCAGACGTTTGACTGTTACTGTAACCGAAACCGTAAATAGAAACATATACCCACAGGAGCTTTTTGAATTATTACTAAGAATTTTCAGAGAAATGCAGGAGGCTCAATGCACCCAATCTAAGAGGAAAACACTGTTTGGATGGCACAGATTACCCCTGTGGTGAAAGAGCACCAACAAATAAACATCTCAGTGGGAGGACACATGGCCAAGCAAGGATAACACTTCTGCAAATGACAATCTAGAGCAGTTTGTGAATCTTTAATATGCCCTAAGTGCTGTGAGCTTCACTTAGAAAAACACTCCTGCCAGCTATATGAATAGCTCAGGAAAAGTGGTTTATAAAAAGCTCTGATTAACAAACTACTGAACCAGAGCTTTTTATAAACCACCCACTTAAAAGGTGTCTTTCATTATATGCAAGTGCCCAAACTAAGATCAATAAAAACAATTCATATTCAGGCGGTATTATGCTTGAACACATGGGGGTCTCTAGTCAACATTTTATTCTTATGTATTCATTTCAAATATGTTTTTGTGGCCCACTCTTTCACGAAGTCTTAGCTTATTGTATTTTGCGGCCAGAAAAGAAAAGAAAAACAAATTGATTCTTTATTTTTGGTCTGAAAAAGTTTCGACCATGCAGCAGACTGTGAGCTCATTAAATGTGAAACTTGCTACAAAATCTTTTGTCAGCTAAACGACATGAAATATGTTTTCATCAATAAAAAAATTGTCTAGTGCATGACCTGCGAGGAGATGTGAATTAGAAATGTGAATAGAATAGTGCATGTTAAAAACCAGTAAGGCTATACTGTGTGTCTTTGGACCAGCTGACTGCATGTCATATTAGGGCACAAAGAGCATCTGTCATCTATGCTGTCAAAGACTGATGGATAAGCCATGCTGAGATCCTCAAACAACATCCATCTCTCAGAGGTGAACTAGGTCAGTGATGACGTTTGGAAAATTGCTGATGTTTCCTTAAGAGAAAGTAACCCTCTTGCTTTCTAGTTTTGTTTTGAAAGTCAAATGCACTTCACATAGTGCTGTGGTCTAACCCTAAACTGTTGTGGTTGGAGTCTATTATATGCTCCATTCTGTCATCTAATCCTTTTTCCTTCTGTACTGGCTTTAACCACAGGCATACGATTTATAGAGCTAAAACCCCATCACATCAAATGTATTAAAACAACAGAATCAGTCATGTACAATACAGCTGCCAACCACACCCACAACATGTTCAGCAAGATGATGAGTTAAAAGGGTTATAACTCATTGAGGTGATCAAAATGGCTCTGTTCCAACTTGCTGTAACAGGAGATTGATTCAGTTGATTTTGAAGGGTTAGTTCACCCAAAAATGAAAATTCTGTCATTAATTACTCCCCCTCATGTCGTTCCAAACCCGTAAGACCTTCGTTCATCTTCGGAACACAAATTAAGATATTTTTCATAAAATCCGATGGCTCAGTGAGGCCTGCATTGCCAGCAAGACAATTAACAATTTTAATGCCCAGAAAGCTACTAAAGACGTATTTAAAACAGTTCATGTGACTACAGTGGTTCAACCTTAAAGGTGCCCTAGAATTAAAAATTGAATTTATCTTGGCATAGTTGAATAACAAGACTTCAGTACATGGAAATGACATACAGTGAGTCTCAAACTCCATTGTTTCCTCCTTCTTATATAAATCTCATTTATTTAAAAGACCTCTGAAGAACAGGCGAATCTCAACATAACACCGACCGTTACGTAACTGTCGGGATCATTAATATGTACACCCCCAATATTTGCATATGCCAGCTCATGATCAAGGCATTAGACAAGCCAGTATTAACGTCTGGAGCTGCACAGACGAGTCATCAGACTTCATGCTGGTAAGCCACCAAGGACAATAGTGAAAAATGGCAGGTGAAGCAATAATAACTGACATGATCCATGATATCATGATATTTTTAGTGATATTTGTAAAATGTCTTTCTAAATGTTTCGTTAGCATGTTGCTAATGTACTGTTAAATGTGGTTAAAGTTCCCATCGTTTCTTACTGTATTCACGGAGACAAGAGCCGTCACTATTATCATTATTAAACACTTGCAGTCTGTATAATTCATAAACACAACTTCATTCTTTATAAATCTCTCCAACAGTGTAGCATTAGCCCGTTAGCCACGGAGCATAGCCTCAAACTCATTCAGAATCAAATGTAAACATCCAAATAAAAAACATACTCACATGAACCGATGCATACATGCAGCATGCATGATGAACACTTTGTAAAGATCCATTTTGAGGGTTATATTAGCTGTGTAAACTTTGTTTATGCTGTTTAAGGCAGTCGCGAGCTCAGGGGTGGCTCATTTTTAATTATGCCCCAAAATAGGCAGTTAAAAAAATTTATTTAAAAAAAATCTATGGGGTATTTTGAGCTGAAACTTCACAGACATATTCGGGGGACACCTTAGACTTATATTACATCTTGTGAAAATGTGTTCTATGAAACCTTTAAGGTTGGACCTCTGTAGTGACATGAACTGTTTAAATATGTCTTTAGTAGCTTTTGGGGCATTGAAAGTGTCTTGCTGGCAATGCAGGCCTCACTGAGTCATCGGATTTTATGAAAAATATCTTAATTTGTGTTTTGAAGATGAACGAAGGTCTAATTAATGACAGAAATTTCATTTTGGGGTAAACTAACCCTTTAAAATTAGCTTAACCCTTGAATGCATTAATATTTTGCCAATCATTATTACATATTTGGGTCTTTTGTGACCTATAATAAAGCACATATATTTATCTTTTAGAACGTGGAAGGATTCAATTTGAGCAGATGCTTTTTACCATAATAACTGTCATCAACAGAGCTCTTTTCCCCAGTACATTCAGCATCTGGCTCATATTCACTATCGCAACCATATTATTAAAACTGTTGTTTTCATCGTCTTCAAAATTAATGTTTTGATCGCTTACAGCTTCTTCACCAGATCCACCAACATGTTACAGTGACACTTGATTGCACACAGTATGAGCTCTGCAGTAAATTGCTGAGCCATTTCAAGTTTTGTTGATGATAATTGTGTATTTTGTTTTTTGTGTCTACGGTAATTATGAGTGAAACATCTCATCATCACTGTCTATCAGACATTGCAATCTTGAGAAATAAAAGTGAATTGCACTTATTGAGTCATCAGTGATTCAATTATTGTTGTGCAGAAATAAAAACTACCTACAATATTAGTGTTGTCAAAAGTACCGACTTCAGTACCAAGTCGGTATTGAAATTTTAAAAATGTGACGATACCAGCATTTCCTTCTAGCATTTTGAGTGTTCAACAGATTCTCAAACACCTCTGATTGGCCAATGTGTTCATGCACTCAAAATATAGGTCTATGATTGGTTACAATGATCTAGATGTCTATGAGATGACATCTGTTGAGTACGTGAACACAATGGCCAATCAGAGGTGTTTAAGAATACACCCAACACGATTCAAAAATGCTAGAGGGAAATGCTGGTATTGTTAAGAATTTTTTTTAAATTTCAGTACCGACTTGGTACCAAAGATAGTACTTTTGACAACACTATTACATACATTACATACAACCCTATAAACTTTTGTTAAAAACTAGAAATTCTAAATTAACTAGAAAACAGAAGTTCTTTTATAATTTTGTTTTGTTGTTGTTGTATTGTTTATAATGAATAGATTGAGGAATACTAATAAGGTTGATGTCTAACTTTAAAAAAACAGTAGGGGCAGGGTAGTGAATGACGTCCTGGGTCACTAAAGACCCGAGATATGCTTTTATGTGTTAATAAAAAAAAAAATTCAAACAGGGGTCTTCACAGCAAAGCCATTGAATAACCATTTTTGTTTTCCCAAAAAAACTTTCAGTGATAAGTTCTTAAAAGAACCCATTGTTAAAATAATCTATAAATAACTTTTTGTGTGATTGAAAGGTGCCATGGATGTTAAAGGCTCTTTATGGAACCATAGATGCCAATTAAGAACCTTTATTTTTAAATATGTATGCACTACAGGCAGCTCACTAAGTTTTAGAAGATGGCAAATGTCTTCAACTAGACATATAAATTACTCTGTAAAAAATGTTGTACATAAAACAGTAATTATTGCAATATATTTTACAAGAATATACTGTTTCAGTCTTTCTACTTCAAAATTTCACATTTAATTCAGTGTCATTTCTTTATTATTTTTGAAATTTACAAGCAATTTCTGAGTCAAAATTGTTTCAAAGAGGGTTTTTTCCCCCTAGTGTACTTACTATATCATTTGGATGTTCATTCCTAAAACTGCTGAAACAATATCACTATGAATAATTTACACAATTTTAAGAGATAATTAAAACATTCAAATTTTCCATTAAGTATGAGAAACAACCCAGCAGAAATGATAACTTAAATCATGTACATAATAAATCATTCATGTCCCAAATGTGATAAGGTTCTCCTAGATTTAAGTAATATCCTGCTAATGTTTCCAGATAAGATTTATTGGAGTTAATACTTGCTAATGGGCTTTTTATATAACATATAATCACAAAATGGCTTAGTACATGAAATTCTGGAAGACAATCATGATGTAACAGATTTTTTTATATATATAGTTTTACAGTGTTGAGGGAAACTGATAGTAAATCTGACTACATATGATCCAAAATCCCATGTGTTTTAAAGGACAAATCAAGACTTTGGCAAAGGTACATTTATAGACCTCAAGGGTTTCATGAACAGTGCTATATGGGGATTTACTGCAATTAATAAATACAAACTTTAGGGTCATTTGTTTACATACAATCAGATATAGTAAATCTTTATGGAGCACTTTAGTGCTAAACAGTCCAGAGCACCCCTTCAATGTTTTCTTTGAAGACAGAAGCAAGAAACACAGCCACTTTAACTTATACTTTGGCTTGATAGATCCTCACTGAATTGAGGGTGCCATCTAGTCCCAGAACAGCATGCCTTAAAGCTCACTGCAGTTTTCCAAACCTTCTCCTGTAATGAATCTGCTATTGATCTAGAGCTACAGACTCACATATGGCTAGACCTCAAGCACCCTGCTGGAAAGCAATCATAATATCCTCTCTCAGTGGCATGACTCCTCATGAAATCCCTGAAGGTTCAAGAAACATTTCTGCAAGGCATTGTTTTGTGCCTAGCACTCACACAAAACAAAGGTAAATAAAATCAAGGATCTCAAGCTATCGATTTTTTGTTTGCTGAACATGCCACAAAAGCTCATTCATAGTAAATTGAATGCAACTTAAAAAAACACCAAAGAAATTGAAAAGTCTAGGCAAGAAGGCAGAGTCCTTCTAATAGCATTTTTATTTTCTTATGATTCTATGATATACACACTATGCTGAAAGGCTTATCACAATGAAAAACTGGTACACGTGGACAGAAATTCACATTAGCCTACATGAAATATAACCTGCAAGCCCTTTTAACTAACACACAGGTGACATAATCCATTTTGAATGTCATCTCATGATATCTTCTAATCTTACATAATAGCAACATCTATCTGAAAATTCTTTAAAATACACCAACATTTTCACTTGACCTAAAATGACACTGTTCTACTTAACACTCACTATTAAAGGATTTTTTTTTATTATTATTATTGAACAACAAAGAGATAGCAAACCAAATAATGCCCAGTGCACAGTGTATTGGTGCTGAGGTACCAGGATCAGGCACTTGAGTTTAAAGAACTCTCCAAAAATGGGGCAAGTTTCCAATTATCAAGGCAGAGCTTAACTGTTTTTTTTTTTTTGTTTTGTTTTTTTTTGGCAGTGCTTATGTACTTGCTCTACTTGGTCAATGCTACAAAAGAAGGAAAATAAAAATCCTGTTAATCCAGCATTTAATATTTAGTTCTGAAACACCATTACATTAGCATACAAATTAATAAATCAATTCAAGAAATAATGTGATTTAAGCACCTGCAGAAAAACTGAAGCTTCTGCAGAGCTTGTTGTGAGGCACAAAGCGGCCACCACAGAGACTGCAGGACTTATGTAGGTCGACTGAGGGGAATGGGAACACGGAATTGCATCACGGAACAATTGTCAACACATTCATTGTTTGAAAACCCACTAAAAAAACATTCCCAATCAAATCAAATAATACTGTAACTTATGAACAGTGGGGTAAGATGTGTCAGTTGGTAATCTGTCACCCCCTTAAACCAACAAACTGGGCCATATATTTAACTCTTTCCCCACCAGCATTTTTTTTAAAAAGTTGCCAGCCACCGACAGTATTTTTTGATAATTTTCACAAAACTTTTATGGCCCACAGAATATTTTTTGTATGAATATATGAACATAAGACATGAAACGGTTGAGAAAATTGTGTTTTTGTCAAAGACTAGGTCCGGATTATATTCAGAACATAGGAGTAAATTGAATCCATCAACACCTGCAAAGCTTCACAGCCCTATACCTCTTCATAGGTCGACATTTCATTCGATAACGTTAGGCAGGTTTAATTTATATGCGGTTTGATGTTTGATGATCGCTTTATTTTACATGTGCATATAAAAGAAATGCTTTTATGGCTTGTATCTGCTTTTTTTTCGCCTGTTTTGAGCTGGAGACTTTATACTCTTTCAAAAGATGTGTAAATTTCAGTCAATGTCAGAGAAAGAGTTAAAAAAGGACTCTTTTTTTTTTCCATGTGCATCTCTCTGTACAAGATTTTTGAATGCTAAAAATGTTTTTTGTTGTTTTTTTGTATGTAAAAATATATTTTCTATTTGATGTCAAAGCAAAATAAATAAATCAATAAAAAGATATATTTAATTTCATGCATGTTTGGCATTTGGTAAGATTTGGTTCCAACTGCACAAAAATACTATTACAAATAAAAAAAATATTTAAACTAAAACATTCATAAAATTAAATGTTTTTCCTTCTTATGAAACTGTATATAATGTGCAGCAAAATAATACTTCGTAATAGTAATTGTGCATTAGCAAAACTTTTCTGTTATTTTCCTCATTTATGTTCATATATGTACAGTATTTGAAATGTAAATCTTAAACGTGCTCATCAGTGATTCTTTATTTTTCCTTTCCTAGAGAACATCTTCAGTATATGACACATCTTGCCCCACTTTTCCTTATAAGGCTTGCTGTTGTGCCATCATCACTGTACCAAACACATTCACTCCTACACTGCATTGATTGATGCTAGAGAACAGTGCTGATTGTGTCAAAGTCCTTACTAATTTGGGAGCTACTTGGCAGAGACTTGAGGTACTCCAGATGCCTCCTGGCATCTTCCTGGTTATGCCGTACGTAATAGATGACATAAGCGATGACCATCGTGAACCAACCAAACATGGTGACAAACATGGCCACATCAGTAGTCTTATGGTGGAAGTTACAAAAGTTTATGCCTGAATCCAAGACTTGGATGACAGGCTTGCCTGCATACTCTTCCTGAACAGAGGTGTGGCAGCTCACCTCGTTCACCGTCTCGGGGTCCAGCCTGAGTTCGCGCAACACCTCCTGCAGGGTGCACTCACAGTGCCACGGGTTATTGGACAGGCTGATCTTGGCATGCAGCCGAGCAAAGGCCTCCTTTGGGACGCTTTGCATGTGATTATGGGATAGGTCGAGTGTCCGCAGACTTTCTGTGACACCTTGAAAAGCCCCAGCATCCACGGTTTCAATAGCATTCCTTGATAAGTCCAACTCTTGGAGCCAGGGAAGGTTTTTAAAAGCCTGGTTTGGGATTTTGGTTATATGATTGGAGGACAGCTGAAGCGACACAGTATCGTGTGGAAGGTCGGGGGGAATCTCCTCAAGCTTGCGAGAGGAACACTGCACTACTGTCAAGCCATTCCTCTCGGAGCAGTGGCAGCTCTTGGGACAGGCAAAACCCATCACGCTCAAACAAATCACAGCTAAAAGTAATCTCAAGATAAGGGGATAGCCATGAGGGATGAAGACTTTCTTTGACACATGAGCCCGTCCAGGGTAAGTCATGTCCAGTTACTTACTTTAAGAATGCTCTACTGTTCAAGGGCAGCCATTGTTAATCCATGTCATATTGGAAAATTAATGAATAAACATTACAGGTCACTGTGTCATTCCAACAGCAGGAGTTTTTCCTTATTAACGCCCTTTGAGCACATGTAGATTAGTGGTTTTAATTTTCAGGTGTTTGAAGCCATTGCGAAAGTCCTGGAGAAAATCCAAATGAGTCAATCAACATCTGAAAGGCAATAAAACATTTGAGAGGAAAATGTTCTACAGCCAAGCTTTAATTAGGCTAGAAACCAAAAGCAGAAGAAATGTGAAGAGGGCTCCATTCATTTAACATCCATCCTTCCAAGTCTGGAAACTGCAAGAACAAAAGGAAAACACAAGAATCACCCACACATAGATGTTGTGGATTAACAAAGTAACACATATTTGATCAATATAAATATGAATTAAAGACTGACAGAAAGAGAGAAAAAAAAAAAAAAATTCTGTTATTTTCTCACCCTCATGTCATTACAAACCTGTAGCCTATGACTTTAATTTTTTTTTTTTTCCCTGTGGAACAAAAAGATATTCTGAAGAATTAAGTAAATGATCTCATTTTTATTTTTCAATGAACTATCCTTTTAAGATATGCTTTGTAACATGCAAAGCAACATCATATCACACAGAGTGCTCTGACCTGAAATGGCTCCAACCATGACAAAACAATTTTAGATAAGTCTCATAATCTTGCAGACGAATACATGTGTTATGCTGCATGTAATCCAATAATATTAGGAAACAAAACAAATCAATTTCTCATTTGCACAGCAACACAATGCTCATTAATGGCTATTAAAAACGCTAATGATGCAAACAAAAAAGAATCAGGCTCCTTTAGACATACATACATTTTTCTAATATCCCAATAGTTCACTCAAAATAAAAAAAAAATACCATTCCAATGTCATTCCAAACCTATATTTTTCCCATCAGAGAAATCCAAAAGATGTATGCAATAGGCCAGTGAGAATATATCCCAGTTGTGTGTTTCAACAAAAGGGAAGTGAACACTGCAATACTGACAAACTCCAAATAGGATAAAATGGCTTATCATAAAAGTTGTCCATATATAACAACTATATTTCAAATTTTTTGAAAGAATATAGTGTTCGTAAAACAAAGCTTGGAGCAGCTTTGAAATTCCTCATTGTGTGTCATGGAAGAACGAAAATAATACAGCGTCAGAACAACATGAGGGTGAGAAAAACATCACAAGATTTTAATTTCTGGGTGCACTGTACCTTTAAGCTTAGAAGACAGGAGAGCAATACTTCATTCTAGAACAATGAACTCCTTACACTGTGCCGATCAATCAGATCATGAACCAGTCTACACGGATAGCTTACACCTTACGGCATTTCACATTGCGCTTAACCCTGGGTTGTCGACATTCTAAACCCTGCTTTTAACCCCAGGTAAAGGAACGCTTCACACTTGTAATTTAGAAGCGGGGTTAGCACCTCTTTTTACCTGCTGTTATGAAACCCTGCTCTGGAGCAGGGTTAGTACTGCTTTTACTGGATTAACCCTTCATTACGGTGCCAAACTTGTACAGTGTGAAACGATGCAGTGTTATAATGTTATGACTATCTGACAGTCAATCGTGTGCCTCACAACTTTTTTAACATTTTGTGAAGACCCCTTTTGTTAAAAAACCCTTTTCGCTGAGACAGCAACTCATTTTACAAGAGGCCGTAAGGCAGGTAGAAAAGATTAATATGCCGAAAACATGCTGCACTGAAGCGACTTTCATTCTTTCCCGTAAAACTTTGTCACATGCAGGCAGCACTCGAGACATGTTGAATGCATCATTTTGAAAATGTCGAACTAAAAGATTAATTCACTGGCAATGTACAGTGAGTAATAAGCAACACAGCTCAGGATTGATTGCAGTATCAGCAGCAGCTCAGTAGCAGTTGATTATTGTGATGGATGTTAAAACCACAAGCCACATTTAGAATCCGATAGGATGCAAGTAGGCTACACATGGTTCATCTATAAAGGTGTGTTGCGAAAGAGAGATTGTGATACACCCCCAGCAAGCACAACTTCAGTTGCTTGCAGTTAGGTAAAGTCACAGTAAAACGTTTAAAAAAAAACACCCTAAAGAAACCACACATAGGCTAGAACTGAAAAAATACTTAAAAACCTTTTAAAAACGTTGAAAATTTCTACTTGGTCAGTTTTCTTTAGCCTTAAAAAATGAATTTTTACTATGGAAACAAAACCTGACCAAACTGCAACGTTTGTTTTTAGCATAATCTTTGAATAGGACGTTTCAAAAACATTACCTGTATGCAAACACGTATTTTTTCTGCTTTTTTAAACTTAACGTTACATGAATTAAAAGTAAAATGTGTCAGCAATGTAGCCTACCTACCAAACGATTCAACTATATTATATAGTTGAATCGTTTGGTAGGTAGGCTAGTGGAGGAGACTTTTTGAATGAGAGCACGAGATACTGTAGTGTTTCCCCCGCGAAATAAAGGTTAAAATGACTAGAGCAAGGAGTCTGAACAGGAGGTGGATTTTCTGAGGTAAGAGACTTTTACCTCAACACAAATTATATCAAAAATCGTCTAAAAAAAAAAGAGAAAAAAGATAGAAATGAACATAACATACGAAAGCAATGTAACAAGTAGGTACACATACGATGGAATATAAAAACAATAGCCTACATGTGGAAGTATGACTGTTCACGGATTAGACTTGCATGAATCGTATAGCTTTGATATTATTTGAGAGCGAACTAGACATCGCTGGAGTAGGCTATCATAATTTATCTCAATCTCTCTGCTTTCTCTCATTGGCAGAGACATAGGTTATATGCTACTGGTAAACACTTTACATTGAAAAATGTACCTGACAAAACATGACGACGCTTAGGCTATGTAGGCTACCCTACGAGGCTGGACTTGTTAAGCGTACTATACCTACTAACAACAGACTGAATACGAGAAAGGAACGCAGAAAGTGAAATAGTTATCGCATTTAGACAATAATGTGGGAAATTAAGTCATTTGCAAACGAAACTGATCATGCTTGTGAACCTCAAAGTCTATATTTAGCCTAATGATCACGCTTGAAAACACGTCCAATTATGTTATACTATAGCCTAAATGTACACCTGTTATTACAATAAACTGCTGACTAGGGAATATAATAGCATGTCAACCTAAATTCAATGGGGAACTACAAAAGACGTAATAATAATAAAATAAATGAAAATATGAATGCAAGATTATCACAAACGACCACACTGTATAAAGACAAGACAAAAAGACAAACCTCAGTACTTTCCAGAACAAATTACAACTTACATTTAAGCTTTTCATGTACGGTTTAAAAAAACTAGAAAAATTAGCGTTTTAACAAAAATTGCATGCGTTATCATGACTTACCGTAGGCTACTTGTTGATACTTTAGTGGATCAGACGCCTTTGCAGTGAGTGTAAAAAGTGAAGAACACACAGCAGCTATAAGACAGCCGCCTTGCGCTGATTGGATGGAGAGCTCTGTTTGCTGTGCTGGAGAATGACCGCTCGCTCCACCCGCTTCTGACTGAATACTAGTGGTGGGGATTTGATTCATTCCAATGACTCGAATCCGTTCACCAAAAAGATTCGGTAACTGGTTCGTTCAGTGGTTCTTTTCTGCAGGTTACATCGTTTTACTCCAGTGGTGGAGATAATGTCGTTTTTTTTTTTAAAAGAACCATTTTCTCATAAAACATTATACTATTATAAAACATTATACATTATACTAAATGTGTGTGTGTATAGCTATATATATATCCACATACTGGCAGCAACGTCATTAGATCTTTTGACGTCCAGAAAGGTAGTTAAAAACATGGTTAGAATAGTCAACATGACTACAGTGGTTCAACTTTAATGTTATGAAGCGACAAGAATTTGTGCGCAAAAACAAAAATAATCACATGCATGAGTCTGGACGTCAAAGGGTGCAATGACGTTGATCAGATACCCTCGGATTTCATCAAAAATATCTTAATTTGTGTTGCGAAGATGAACGAAGGTCTTAAAGGGTTAGTTCACCCAAAAATGAAAATTATGTCATTAATTACTCACCCTTATGTCGTTCCACACCTGTAAGACCTTCGTTTGTCTTCGGACCACAAATTAAGATATTTTTGATAAAATTTCTTGGCTCAGTGAGGCCTGCATCGCCAGCAATAACACTCCCTTTCTCAGTGCCCAGAAAGCTACTAAAAACATATTTAAAACAGTTTATGTGACTACAGTGGTTCAACCTTAATATTGTAAAGTGACGAGAATATTTTTTGTGTGCCAAAAATAACAAAATAGCGACTTTATTCCACAATATCTAGTGATGGGCAATTTCAATACATTGCTTCATGAAGCTTTGAATCTTTTAGAATCATTTGTTTAGAATCAGTGGTTCAGAGCGCCAAAATTACATAATTTCGTCATAAGTCTTTTGAAACTTTAATAGTTCACATGACTTTGGCAGTTTGAGTCACGCTTCGAACCACTGATTCAATACAAAAGATTCGTAAAGCTTTAAAGCTTCATGAAGCGGAGTTTGGAAATCGCCCATCATTAGATATTGTTGAATAAAGTATTTTGTTTTGTTTTTTGATGCACAAAAAGTATTCTCATCACTTTATAATATTAAAGTTGAACCGCTGTAGTCATATGTACTGTTTTAAATATGTTTTTAGTAGCTTTCCTGGCATTGAAAAAGGGAGTGTTATTGCTGGTGATACAGGCCTTACTCAGCCATCGGATTTTATCAAAGATTGTGCAAACCAATGAGAAGAGGATACTGATGCTGGCATACTGTGTAGCCTATTTGTAATATGGAAATATTCTGAGTGTTCATTGGAGAGGGACATTCTAAAACGCTTAACGTGAAAAAGGCTTAACGTGGCTTAATGTACTAAGACAGTGATTTTAACAGACCAAACTTACTAAATATCATTATAATAAAGTATACTATGTGCAAAAAATCAGATGAGCCCAAAATAAGATCATATTTTGCCTTTTTCACGTTAAGCGTTTTAGAATGTCCCATTGGAGACTGGACATTGGATATTGAATGCAAATGTTCTCTCAAAGTAGATTTCTATTTACATGACTTAAAGATTATACCTGTGCAAATACTTACTAGAGCCAAGAATATAATTTTAATCAGTATGATAAAATATTAATAGCTTATATTGCATGTTTTGAAATACTTGAGAACATTTATACTGACCTGTATAAAACTCAACTATACCTGATTGTTGTGAAATGATTCAGGAACTATTAATTCAAATCCCTCAGCATAAACCTAGAATAGCCAACACCTCCTTATTTTGGCAGGACTGCAGAATATAAAATGATTCAACATAATGAGTAGTCTGTCAGTGACAGCTGACAGGTCAGACCATCACTGCACAGGATGGGAAAAATACTTGTCTAAAACTTGCTTATGTGACATACTCACAAGTCCTGTAATACTGGGTGCACTGCTCTATGTAAAATGAAGATAAAATGATATTAAAACAATTTGTCTGTAGGGCAATTAGAAATTAAATGAAAAATATGCATCAACGTCCACAACCAATTAATTATATTTCTTGTTGAAACAATGTTTTATGTTAGCAGCAGAGCACATCACAACATTTTATTTTTTATTTATTTATTTATTTTTTTTGAAAGCCTTATGGGCACATCATTTGCAGAATCCTATTAAATGTGGTAGTTCAGGGTTTCTTCCCTAAGGTAAAGATAAGGAAACTGCTCCTTTTTTAGTGTTGGATTTTCTCAAAGTTACACAATGAATCCAGTTTCAAACAGGACTGTAGTCCTCGGGATAATTAAAAGTGTGAAATCAAAGGCATTTAATTACTTACCACCACAGTGTTTGTTCCAACACCATCCACCTATTAAATCACATCAGTTACAGGGTGTGATTTACATCAAGCAAACATGCCTAGTACACATTACCTTAATTGCTTCAATTGAATTATAGGTAAGGTAATGTAGTTAAAAACCAACAAAAGTTTAAAAATAATTGAGGATACTGTGAACAAAACAATCAGAGAGCTCCTTGCAACTGAAAATATGGAGATAATTGGGACATTAGAAGGAGTTCATAAAAAGAATAATGTTCAAATCTTCACTGAGACCAGGAGACCTTGGTTTGAGAGCATAAGTCCAAAATGTTTCCCTCTGGAGAGCCTCCCCTTCTTTTATATTATTGTCCACAGCTTTAATGACTTCAGTGTGACTGGATTTAGTCTTTGGGCAATTTCAGAATGCTATTGTTACTCTAACAACCCACAACCAAACATGTTCATCTTCTTGTAACCAAACAACACCTATCTATACGTCCTTTACCACTGGCCACAGATAAGAGAATTTTTTTGTTGTTGTTGTTGTTTGTTTGTTTTTTGGCATTATACTGGTTTTCATTGTACATTTTTCTGATGGCACTGACCTCCATTGATTGTTTTGTGTTGTGTAAGCAGTTCTCCAAACTCTTATTTCCTCAGCGGCTCATTGTACCTGGGGCACTATTTTTATCTCTCAGCCATTTAATAGAATTGCATAAGAGGCCATTTCTTCTAATAGAAACTAGTGCACTGGTGGGACAGATTCACCCTAATGTATTTCAGTGTAGATATACTGTACTTTCATATATTTTCCTTTATGTAATAAAAAGCACAAAAAATGTGAAATTATTTATTAAAATCCAAATTATTTAGCATGTATGGCATAACATGAAAATTCATACAGACTTAAAATTTACATCAAGCAATACAGCTGCTGCCACTTTACATTCAGTTCTTCAAACTGTGACCAGAAACCACTCTCTTTTATTTCAGTCTGCTGCAAAAAGTAAAAAAAATAAAATAAAATAAAATAAAATAAAATGTTAATCACATAAATTTATTTTTACAATGCCCAGAGCTCTAATAAACTTGTTCTCACCATGCAAGAGTATGAGTTGTAAAACAAAGCAAATAAGTGCACATAAAAATAAGCCTTTTACAACCCCAATTCCAGAACAGTTGGGACATTTTGTAAAACACAATAAAATCAAGAACCCGTGATTTGTTAATTCTCTTGAACCTTTAACTGACAAAAGTGTAAAAAAATCCAATGTTTTCAATGACTAACATAATTGATGGCTGCAACACACTCCAAAAAGTTGTGACAGAGGCAAAATAAAAGTGAAAAGATCTCCAAGTTAAACTGTTTTGTCCACAAATGGCAGTTGAATTAGTAAAGGTGATGGTATCATATTTGGGTATAAAAGGAGCATCCACCAAAGGCTCAGTCTTTGGATCATGGCTTATCACTTTGTGCTAAATTTCATGAGAAAATTGTCAAACAATGAAAAAATCACATTTCTCAATGCAAAATTGCAACATGTTTAGGTCTTTCAGCATTTACCACATACAGCTCTGGAAGAGACCACTCTAAGTTCAGAAATCAATGTTAAGTGGTCTCTTAATTTTTTCCAGAGCTATATATTGTGAAAATATTCAGGGAATGCTTGATCTTCGAGCCCTCTGATAATATTGCATGAAAAACCATCATGCTACGGTGTTAAAAAATAGTCACATGTGCTCCAGAATACTTTGGGAAACTGTTGTAACTTAACAGTCTGCTGCTCCATCAAGAAATGCAACTTGAATCTCTGTTACTCAACATTGATTCTATGCAGAGATGCTGCCAAGTTCTCTGGGCCTGAGCTCATTTCAGATGGTCAAAAAGAGAGTGGAAATGTGTGCTGAGGTCAGATGAGTCCATGTTCCATCATGTTTTTGGAAAAAAACAGACATTGAGTTCTCAGCCCCGGAGATGAAAGGGACCATCCAGACTTTCATCAGTGACAGGTGCAAAAGCAAATATCTGTTATGGTATGTTGGTGCATCAGTGGAAATGGGTTACTTGCATATGTGTGAAGGTACCATTGACATGGAGGCATATGATGGAATTGTACAGAGACATATACTGCCATAAAGCTGACATCTTTCCTGGGAAGCAAAACAATGTCAGGCCTCATTCTACACATCCTACATCAGAGTTTCTAGACACTCTAGTCTACACCATACGGATGTGTTTGACTGGTCTGCCTGCAGTCCAGATCTGTTTCTTATCGAAAATAAATGGCCCATCATGAAAAAGAGAATCAGACAACGACGACCACGGACTGTTGAGCAGCTGTCTTGTATCAGGAGAGATTGGGAAAAAATTCCACTTGCAAAACTGCAACAATTACCCAGCAAACATTGGTCCGACGGCAATGTCGATGTCCCTGGCCAAAAATAGTTACGGTAGGATGGCATAAATCAGTAAAAATATGCAACACAAAACATTCAGATACATTTGTACATGTCTACAATTCTCTGGGATTGCATGTATAATTGTTACTTTGACTTTAAGTTACATGTAGTTCAATATATGATGCTTAATTAATTATTTAATTAATAAATAAGATAGCATCTCAGTTATCCTAAATTTCATTTTGGAACTATTTTTTAACCATGGTGGGACAAGTCGGAACCTCGGAGGGAGGTATTTTTTCAACAGTCATTTGGGTAATTTCTATCCCAAAATACAATTAAGTTGGTCAGTGAAGACACTAAAAATAATTTCTTTATACTTTTGTCAGTTAATTAAAGGTTAAACAGAAATTATGTTTTATTAACCAAGTTCGGGACGAGCACGTTTTGATAATTAACATGGGAGGAGCACATTCAGTTAATCAACTCAATTAGCATCAGGGAGGTATATATACAGCACACTTACCTCTGTTCTTTGACGGTTTTCCAGCATCCCTCCATCACCACTTCTTATTGCTTATTACTATTCCTTTCCCAACCTGGGATGGGGGGAGTACTCTGGGTTCAGGCCAAATTCTGAGCTCGGAGCCCTCCCCTCGGACAGGAGGCCAAACACACATAACCTCTATTTAATTACACTGCCCTCCAAAAGTTTGGAAACACCCCTGGCAAAGTGTGGTTTTGGACGATATCAGCATAAATCATTTTTTTGGTGCAAATACATTGAAGTAACTTGACATATCATTGAAGACCAGCAATAAAAATTTTAATTTTGTGATTACATAATAATGGCAATATATACATGTCAAAGTCAGACATGCCCCTTTGCCAGCTGTGATGCCTGGTGGTTAAACTTGCCGCAGGTTTGTAAAAGATTTTTGGGTCAGCACACCTTAATAGCTTCAATAATTGGTTGCCAATTAAGTTTAGAATACAATGAACCAATTAGATCCCAATTTAGTTAATTTACCCAACAGTGCGCGTGACGTACCAGTGTTGGTGCATCAGTGGAAATGGGTTTTAGTTACGTGTGCATTTTGTAAAACACAATAAAATCAAGAACCCGTGATTTGTTAATTCTCTTGAACCTTTAATTAACTGACAAAAGTGTAAAAAAATCCAATGTTTTCAATGACTAACATAATTGATGGCTGCAACACACCCCAAAAAGTTGTGACAGAGGCAAAATAAAAGTGAAAAGATCTCCAAGTTAAACTGTTTTGAAACAAATGGCAGTTGAATTAGTAAAGGTGATGGTATCATATTTGGGTATAAAAGGACTTTACTGTTCGTCGGAGACTTCAACAAGCAGGTCTACATGGCTGAATATCAGCTAAGAAACCACTGCTAAGATCAAACAACAAGAAAAAGAGGCTGCAGAAACTGGATACCAGATGATTGGATGAAGGCACTCTGGACGGATGAATCCAAATTCCAAGTTTTCTCTAAAGAGTCAATTTTATGTGAGACGCAGAGTTGGTGAAAAGATGTTAGATGCCTGTATCACACCCACTGTGAAGCATGGAAGTAGCATTGTGATGGTCTGGGGCTGTTTTGGAACAGGAAAAGTTGGTGACCTGTATCATGTCCAAGGAATATTGAACCAGCATGGATACCACAGCATTTTGCAACGACATGCTGTTCCTTCTGGTCAGCGCCTTATTGGTCACGGCTTCACCTTCCAAAAAGACAATGACCCCAAGCATACTTCCAAGCTGTGCAAATCCTAGTTGGAGAGGAAACAGTCAGCTGGCATCATGTCTGTCATGGAATGACCTCCCTAATCACCTGACCTCAACCTAATTGAGCTACTATGGGAGGAACTGGACCGTGATATCCGTATGAAGTGTCCAACCAGTGTGAATTATCTTGGGGCAATCCTTCAGGAGGCTTGGAGTAATATATCAAGTCAATGTTTGAATAAACTGACAGCTCGGATGCCCAGATTATGCAGAGCTTTAAAAGCTGCTAATGGTGGATATTTTGATTAATTGAAAATTTGTTCTATGTATAAACTGTTTATGTAATAAAATGTTTTTGTAGTTTGTGTTGTCCCTTATCAGTGCAAAATTATCACAAATTAAAAAGGATTCATGTCAATATTGTCCAAAACCCCACTTTTCTAGGGCGTTTCCAAACTTTTGAAGAGCAGTGTATATGTAGGTGTGAACCTGTGAAATAACAAATCCTTGATTTTACTGCATTTTACAAAATGTTCCAACTTTTCTGGAAATGGGGTTGCAGAAATATTGCTCCCTGGTTGATTTTGTTAGTTGAGTCCAATCATAGCAGAAGTAGACAGCTATTTCAGAAATTATAGATGACCTGTCAATGCTCAGTCTAAACGAACAGGAATTAAGTGACAGGTATGGACAGCAGTCTGTCTGCACAGTTAGACGTTTGTCATTCTGCTTTGAGATTTCTTACAGCTATATGACACATCATGGCACCCAACTGAGATAAACGTAGACTTTAAATTATTACTAAGATAATATACTAAGATAATATTCCCAATTTGGTGATTCCCTTGAGGAAGATTGAATTTAGATTGAAAGGTTGAATTTAGATTAATGAATATTTCAACACATCACCTGCCTCAATGTGCTCCAGATTGACTGAAAGTTAAAAGTGAAAGAGTCATGCAAGTGAGCTGTGATTTATAGCCCATGAGATCACAAACAGCACAAAACAAACTACTGAAGAAAAAAGTCTATACTGATTTGGTTGATTAGAATATATAAGAGAACATGAATGTTACACTCAATGTTGAGCAGATTTGGACTCTTAATGGTGTGTGTGGAGACCTTTAAAGAGAAGGTTTCTTTGACCTTTCTGTTTAACTACGGTAGATTAGATACATTATTAATGTTCACCTCCGCTAAAGTGGACAGTTATGAAAAGATAAAAGAAAGATGATGGCATTCACTTATGAGAAAGTGAGGCTTCTAGTGTATATTAAGCTATAGTCACATAAAAAATCAGTTATTGGATTCATCCATTTTAATGTGAAAAGCGTCCTGTTTCTATCTCTTTTTGAAGGGCTATATCACTCTTCCATTAGTTTCATTGTTCTGCTGTCCAGTGGAAAATGTTATTGCACACAGGTTGCTCTTTAGCTCTTAAGACTCAATGGAGTTCTTCTAAGTTAAATTTCAGTTGTTTCTCCTATAAATCCTTAGAAATAAACAGACATAAATGAGAAAACAGTTGACATACAGCACAGTGAGAATATAATTGTGGATAACATAGCTCAGATAATTTGGTTTTATTAGAATTTACTATTTTTTAGTTCACATCAAAATGACCTGAACTTGCAGAATTAAATGGTTAGTTCATCCAAAAATGAAATGTCTGTCATTAATTACTCACCCTCTTGTTGTTCCAAACCCATAAGACCTTAAATCATCTTCAGAACACAAATTAAGATATTTTTGATGAAATCCAAGTTTGTTTGTTTTTTTATCCCCAATAGAAAGCAATGTAATTACTGTCATTCAATGTCCACAAAAGTAGTAAAGACATCATTAAAATAGTCAACAGTGACTACAGTGGTTAAACCTTAGTTTGTGAAGTGACGAGAATACTTTTTGTGCGCAAAAACAAAACAAAAATAATGACTTTATTCAACAATTTCCAGCTCAGTATTGGCCGGCTCCCACGTCAGCATCACACACATGCATCTAGTGCTCACGTGAACAGTGTTGGCCAATACTGAGCCAGCGTTCTGACGTAAACACGGAAGCGCTGAACTGCGTTCACTGCATCAACTGTTTAGGAGCCTGACAGGGTAGAGAAGAAATTGTTGAATAAAGTCATTAATTTAGTTTTGTTCTCGCACACAAAAAGTATTCTCGTCGCTTCATGACATTAAGGTTGTGTTCCCAAGATGAATGAAGGTCTTATAGGTGTGGAACGACATGAGGGTGAGTAATTAATGACTCGGGTGGGTGAACTAACTCTTTAAATCTGAGCATCTCTTCTGAAACTCTATAGAGCAGTCTCAACCTTTCTGACTTTCATTGGTTGCCTTTTAGTTACATTATTTATAGTTTACCTCATATTTGCAATTTAAAGGTGCCCTAGAACTTTTTTTTAAAAGATGTAATATAAGTCTAAGGTGTCCCCTGAATGTGTCTGTGAAGTTTCAGCTCTAAATACCCCATAGATTTTTTTTTTAATTCATTTTTTTAACTGCCTATTTTGGGGCATATTTAGAAATGAGGCGATTCAGGGTGTGTGGCCCCTTTAATTCTCCTGCTCCCCGCCCCAAGAGCTCGCGCTTGCCTTAAACAACATTAAAAAAAAGTTCAAATAGCTAATATAACCCTTAAAATGGATCTTTACAAAGTGTTCATCATGCAGCATGTCTAATCGCATAAGTACAGTGTTTATTTTGATGTTTACATTTGATTCTGAATGAGTTTGAGGCTATGCTCCGTGGCTAACGGCTAATGCTACAATGTTGGAGAGATTTATAAAGAATGAAGTTGTGTTTATGCATTATACAGACAAAATAGCGACAGCTCTTGTCTCCGTGAATACAATAATAAACGATGGTAACTTTAACCACATTTAACAGTACATTAGCAACATGCTAACAAAACATGTAGAAAGACAATTTACAAATATCACAAAAAATATCATGTTATCATGTATCATGTCAGTTATTATCGCTCCATCTGCCATTTTTTGCTATTGTTCTTGCTTGCTTACCTAGTCTGATGATTCAGCTGTGCACAGATCCAGACGTTAATACTGGCTGCCCTCGTGTAATGCCTTGAACATGAGCTGGCATATGCAAATATTGGGGGCGTACATGTTGAGATTCGCCTGTTCTTCGGAGGTCTTTTGAACAAATGAGATTTATATAAGAAGGAGGAAACAATGGAGTTTGAGACTGTATGTTTTTTCCATGTACTGAACTCTTGTTATTTAACTATGCCAAGGTAAATTCAATTTTTGAATCTAGGGCACCTTTAAGTCCAGTACTGGACTACAATCTTACCTGATCAGCATCCCATGTATTGCTTTTGAGGATCTAACTTTACCTAACTGTTTATCAAGGCAGCTAATTTTCTCTTTCAATACACCTTCACCTGAATGAATTCCTCTTCTCGAGCATCTTTAATGGATAAATTACGTGTGTCAAGTCCCAAAAGAGAATTCTGCCTCTGTAACCATTGGGCTAATTCAAGCGAATCAGTGCTGTGACAAAGCAAATCCATCTCCTCTGATGGGTTGGTTCCTGATTAAAATACACTTTTAACCCACTTAGATTTATCACAATTATCCTTTGAGGTCCAGCCAGGGTTTGCTGGTCACCGTCACCAATCTGCAAACCAAGTCCCACAGCGCACCTACATTAGTCAGAGCCAAGACGAACGGAGTGTTTCAGAGGTTAATTAAAAAACCTGCTCTTACAACGCATAAACACTGTGACAATCCAATGTGAAACAAATCGAGAAGCACCGACTCTGTAACGGATAAGGAGAGGTACTGAGCTGTGAAAAAGGGAAATTATTTGTCCTGCATTGTGCGTTAAACGGTCAGCCATGCGCAGAGCTGATAACAATGCAATTCCTGGAAATTTGAGTGGCTTCTGAACAAACTGGAGCCTGGCAAATTCAATCAACAATTTAAAGACATCAGGATTAGGCAGCATGTAGAGTAACATGTTGTATTATTTACAAATAACATTTTAGACCTTGTGATACCTTCAAAAGTGATACCTTATAATTTGTAAGGTCTGGTCTGCAGATATGGCTCAGTACCCTCCTCCAGAATTAAAGGGTTAGTTCACCCAAAAATGAAAATTCTGTCATTAGTTACTCACCCTCATGTCGTTCCAAACCTTTATGACTTGTGTTCATCTTTGGAACACAAATGGCAATCGTTTTGATGAAATCTGAGAGCTTTCTGTCCCTCTATAGACAGCTACACAACTACCATTTTGACACTTCAAAAAGTTCATAAAGATATTGTAAAATGAATCCATATGAATTGAGTGGTTTAGTCCAAATTTTCTTTTAAGAGACTTGATTTTATGATGAGCTTTTATTTGCATTTAAACATTGATCAGTGAACATAAACAGAAGATCAACCAAACCTGCTTGACATGCAAAAACTTATAGAGAAATTATAAAGGGAATTATAAAGAGTTGTTTAGATTACGACCGAGCAACTGATTCGTCCAGCGTTCATTTGCTCGAGCCGTAATAAGCTCTTGTAACGGATATAAATATCCAACAATCGTGAAAACACTGATTAAAGCAGGTAGCTTGATCACAGTTTAAGACATTAAATCATAAAGCACATAATACAAGACACTTTCCTTTTAAAATCTACAAGAGATTTTATTTATTCTAACACAAGCTAATCTACCACGAACACACACATACATACATTCATTCATACGCGTTGCAGTAAGACAGGAAGTGAGAGAGAAAGAGTTTAGGAGAGAGAGAGAGAGTGATATGATGAATTCCTAGCAAAGTTATGCTTTTCAGAAGATCTGACCTGAACGAACCATGAATCATTAAATGCACCAGTTCAGTTTTAATCTGAAGGTACTTGCTTGCGTCGACTTTGAATGTGAATATCCCTCGTTGGCGTGTAGAGAAGAGTTTTCCAAGTCGATGAGTTGTCGCAGGGTATTCAAGGTCCGTGTTGTGTTCGGTAGAACCCAATCACGTTTGAGCTTGCTGAAAAATTAAAGGGAAGTCTCTTTGTCGCTGGAGTTGAAGCGGCAAAAGTCGTTGGTTGAACTTTGCGGCGAAACTTAGAACACAAGACTTTCAGCGGTAAAGGAGAATTAAGTAAAAGAAAAGAAAAGTGAGTGAAGGTTGGATGTCTTGAATGAGCGGCTGGTCTGTTCTTCTTGTTACGCCATTGCTCTTGGTACTTGTCTTGACTTCTCTTACCAGAACTAACAAACTCCTCCTTCACTATCTTGCAATATGATCGTTTAAACTTAGTTGTTTGTCACACCTCTGAGGAGTCTTGGCCAATCAGACATTGTCCTGTTTCAAGAGGGACTTCCTCTGCCCCCAATAAAACATAAGTGTTACATCCTGGTCTGTCTCTGCTTTAGCAGAGTGCCATTTTAACATAATTGCTATTAAATGGAATACAATATATTTTAAACAGATTTCATTCAAGTCGGAATATAGGAAAGGGGGAAAGAATCAAATTAAGTCCAAATAAGGCATACTTTCAGTCACTCAGTCAAGAGTTAACACATTTACATGAATTGTGAGTGTTTCTAAAGCCTAACTGTTTACAGGTAGTACTTGTGGACACATAATGCAAAATGTATGTAGTTAAAAGATGTTTGATTAGTCCATTAAAATTGTTGGAACAATTTTGATGCAGTTTTATTTGTTCAACAGTCTCTTTGGCTTTGCTGTGAAGTAAGGAAACAAAATGGTCTGCATTGTCTCTCTGTTTCTTTCCTCTGATGATCAAAGCACCTTTGTCTTCTTGGGTGACCCTTTGGTATGTTGCTTCTTCTGCTATCAGGAAGCATGTGTTGTAAAATCAGCCTGGCTTTATCTGCAGACAGGCCGGAGCCGGAACCTCAATTCTGAATTAGAATTATGTTTTGAAAGAATCATCTGAATGATTCATTTGTCTGGTTCGTCCACAGTTGCTACAGATGTCAAGCAAACATGCTTGAGCTTCCGTTTACCACAACTGATGTGTGTTTAAATGCGATTAAGAGAGTAAATTCAATCTGTTCATCATATAAAGTAATCATGTTTCTTTGGAAAATTTGGACTAAATGGCTTAATTCATATGGATTAATTTTACAATATCTTTATGAACTTTTTGAAGCATCAAAGTGGAAATTGTGTAGCTGTCTATGGAGGGACAGAAAGCTCTCAGATTTCATCAAAAAGATCTTCATTTGTGTTCTGAAGGTAACCAAAAGTATTACAGGTTTCGAACAGCATGAGGGCGAGTAATTAATGACAGAATTTTCATTTTTGGGTGAACTAACTCTTTAATTCTTTGAGATTTTTTTTAATCCATAGAGGTTTGTTCAAATCACTAACCTTAAAGTTGTCATGAAACAGAAATAGCAACCTTCTGTCCTTTTGTGATGCATATCTGAGTGAAACGGTGTCTCGAACAAGAAAACATTTAGGGTGGGACTGGATTTTGTCCATTGGGAATTGTTTGAAACATTGGATCAAGGGAGAAGGGACATTATTTATTGATTTGAACAAATAATAGAAGCTTGTTCAAATCCCTAACCTTAAAGTTGGCATGAAAAGGAAAACTGTAGGGTGGGAATTTTGTCCATTGGGAATTGAATGGATCGTTGGATCAAACGAGAATGGATGTTAATGTTCTTGATTAAACATTACAAAGGCACATGAATTAAAAAACATATATAATGATGTGCATGGATAAATTATTTAGAATAAACACTGCAACATTCCATAAAAAAAATAAGAATGCTCAATTTTGATTTCATGGTGACATTAAAGAGAAATGAAAATAGTGATGATTGCTTTAGCAAACACCACAGTGTCTCTGCACTAAAGGCTAATAAGCTTATGGCGATCTAAAATTCATGATGAGTTTGGGCTTTAAAAATTCAGAACATTATATAATTATGAAGTGCCTGTTGTAGATCTGTGTCTTATCTTTTAAATACACCTTAAATGTCCTATCTTGATGAATAATTGATGGGGGAAAAAACACCTAATTAGCTTCCATGCCCCATTTTATCCAACATAAAAGCCAACCTTTCAGCAATTCAGAGGGTGCCACCCAAGGGAATTGGGCGTTTTGCTCTGTGACTGACAGTGAAATGTATCCTGCTCCACACATTTAAGAAAATTTTTTTTAAGTGTATTTTTAAACTTTGTATTTGCTGTCTACGCTAAAGCCTCGCTGAAGATTCACTGTTGTTTTTAACTTGCTTAAAAAAGCATTTAATTGAGATTATCTAATGTATTTTGTCAGCTGCGTTCTTACTGAATTGAGTTTCTTTTATTGGCACCTGCTTTATGCACCTTCAAATAAGGCTGTCAGGACACATGGGAATCACACATTATTGGGTTTAAGTATATTTAGGATGAAGTCAGTTCCTCAGGGCACAGTTTTAATTCAGAATATTGTCAGTGGAAAATGAATGTCATATCAAGAGATGAAGATATGAGTAAGTGCACATCTAAGAGAAATATTCTACAGAACAAAATAGACCTGGAAAAAAAAAAAAAATCCCTTTTTGCTTGACATATTTAAGATCACAACACAATGCAATGTCTGCAAGCAGCTGCCACCATTTACTGACCCTCATGCCATTTAAAACTTTTCTTTCTTTTGTGGAACACAGAAAAATGTATTCTAAAGAATGTTGTGGTCCAAACAACATTGAATTTAAAAAGATTTTTTCAGAAATTAGAATATCTAAAAGTATATATCAACTCTCATGAAAATTCTGCATTCTAAATTGCTTAAAAAATATTATTAATACTAAATAAATACAGACCTTTTCTAAACCTCTCTTGTTGGAAATGGAGTTTCACAGCAGTATATTATACAGCAGCAGTCAGCGGTCCCTCAAATCCCTCCTACAATGGTCAATTTTATTCAGGAAATTGAAAAGCTTATGGAGTTTTGGTTTACTGCAAAGACTACCAGCTATAACACAACAAACACTGAATAGGGGCTGTTTATCCTCTGGACCGTACCTCGTCTCCTCTTTTCCACTGGGAACACGTACAGCCAAATGTATTCAGGGACTTGGGGAGGGCAATCAAGAGGTGTTTTAATTTGAGCTTATTTCTGGCTAGGAACAAACTGAGGCCAATGACGGAGGGTGGGTAGAGGTGACCTCTTCTCCCCCTGGAGTGACGTACTAATTTTGAAGCATAGCGGTGATCAAGGGCCATTTCTGCTGCCTTCCCTTGGTGTTCAGGAGAGGCCGGCAGGATCAACCGGCGATTAGCCACACTGCCATTTTTAATTTAAAGAAAATGACTTTGAGTTTTATTAGTGCTGTCGAGAACCTTGTGCAACAGAATTACAGAGGACAGCGAATAAACTTTTGTTCAAAACCTAATGGATTTTAAATAACAGTTCACGTTGTTTGTGGTTCCAAAGTGATTCCTGTGCAACCTTGAGTCTTTCTATATGGTCTCTGCAGAAGAGAAAGCATCATAGAAACCTATAGCCACTGGCTGTTATTGATTATGTCACACATGAACAACAACAACAACATCTTCAGCCTGACAATTAATCACTTTAAATGCAATTGTATAATGCTTGTTTGTGGTTATGCTAGGTAAAGCATCTCAAAAAATTTAAGGTTTATACTAAATAAACATCTGGTCACACTAAAACTGTTTTTGAGGCAAAATCATATAAAGGTAAATTTGCATAATGGTAATTACAACATTTAGCGACCTCTAGTGGTAAGGATTGGCAAAAAGTGCCAAAGTATTACTGGTTTGCTTTATATATACACTGTACAGTCAAACCAAAAATTATGCAGACATTTTTTATATGTTTTTACTAGTGGATGCAGGACACTATAGTTCATTTATGTAAGTGAGGATAGCCAAATATACCCAAAAATTCTTCATAAAGTGGACTACCAGTAAAATTGATAAAAATTTGGAAACAAAAATTATTCAGACACTTTGACCCTGAACTTGTTTTGTTTAAGTGTTTTCTGACATAATTAAGTTTTTTTTTTTTTTTGACAGTTTAACTCTGAGATTTTGTCATATTTTATTACCATTTTTTTTTAAACTATAGTGAATATACTGAATGAAATGTTCAAGGTGTCTGAATAAATTTTGGTTTGAGATATATATATATATATATATACATAAATTAATTACAAAATCTATAAAATCAGTATCAAATACGAAATTGTAAATTGAGAAAGTTGAGAAGACTCAATTTCCTACAGCTGGTTGCCTTAAACTTTTAAGTTCTCAGCTTGATTTTTTTAAAGTTGTGCTAAAAATTATTTTACATAAACAAATAGTCCCTATTTCATATACAGCACTGTTTACCATTACAATAAGTTATGATGTATTTAGACTTATGTTTTAAGTATGGAGAGGTTGCTAGTGTTTTTTTTTTTTTTTTGCTAGTTAAATTTTTAGATCATTTAGACCATTTTTTGTTTGCCCTAAGCTCTGGCTAATTTCTTACCTCAGACCATAGTGATAAACCGCAAATAATAAATATATATAAAAAAAAGGCATCACAAAAATTCAAGGGAAAAAAACAAACTTTATTCTCTCCTTTTTACAAAACATTTCAAAGTTAAACTAAACTCAGCAGTAAATTGAATCTAATATAGACCTGCAAGCAGCAAATTGTCCAACATAAAATAATTACTCTGTTACATTTTTTCCCCAAACAGAATCATTTACAGAAGCACAGACAGGTAGATGTTTTTTTTTCTTTCTTTTTCTTTTTTTTTTTTTTTTTTTTTTTTGCTGCTCTAGTACATTGAAAAACTGCATGACCAACAAAATGAATGTAATGATTTCAGATGTGCACAGTGTGAGTAAATGTGTATTAAAATTATGAATGCAAATCAACCACATGATTTGTATGAGAACAACATCATGTGATATCATGAGGTCGGGCAGAGATGAAACATGAAAAAAATATAAAAGCCATTTGTAATGCCATACCCAGTTTTCCACCAAATAGTTAATCATTTCTGACACGCCACTGCAGTCCTATACGCACATTTATTTTTATTGCATTTGTGAAATAATAGGCATAACAATAGTAATAAAAAATAACAACAGCCTCCCTTGGTAAAGCATTCTGCTACTGAAAAATGTCAAAGTTACGCATGCTGCTGTCTGAATATTAATATGCATCTGTACAGTGATCTAGAGTACAGCACATTATGGACTAAACATAACATCAAATAAAACATTCCATACATATATCACAAGACATAGTCTTGTGCAAACATACAATCTAACTTAATGTATAACAGAGCCTAAGACACTGACACAAATTACATTTCAAAGCAGTGCAAAACATATGGTAAATGTGACAAGAAACTAAACGTTGAATATATATATAAAAAAAATAAATAAATAATAATTTGTTGAATAATTCCAGATAAATTAGTTATTTTAAAGCAACAGTATGACATCATTTCCGGCCATGTGCACGGATGTGCAAACCTTTTAGAGTTCCAATATTATAAAAGATCTGTGCTCATAATGGACATTAAATCATAAAATGTCTGATTTTGGTGTAAATTAACTCTTGGGTGGATATCTATGATTTGGCTGCAGTGCATGATACTGCTCAACAGATACCAAATAAAAATATAGAAATATATATCTTTATGCCCAAATGCATTCTTTTGTACTTGATTACCTCAATGAGAAAGCATTTTCTGTTATAAGACTGGGAAAGAAAATTGTTTCCTCTAGTGCAGTTGGAAAAATGGCAAGAAGTGTAAACTAGAGGTTGAATAATGGATCACATGTTGAAGCAGTTACATTCAACTTTCAGCCTCAATACCACATTTTAGACATTTAAATGTGGAGGATGAAATACATATTGATTGCTGACTGAAAAAGTTCAGATTTGGATAAAAGGGTAACTCAACATGACCTCTGCTTGGTACGTAATCTTCAGAAAAAAATTGGGAAAACTTCATCAAAGGGCTTCGATACTGGAAATAAATAGCTTAACTATAGAAACACCAGACTGACAGTTTAGGTGAGGCGAGAATTGAAGTGTGTAATTTGTGCGCCACTAGCGGTAAAAAAAATTGCAAAAATAATGGCTTCAATCATTCCCCTGTATGTTTGAATGGAATTCAAAAGACGAAATGCCTCGATACAGTAACTAAACAGATTTTGTATGGAAACGCGTAATAAATTTAGTTCCTTGCTGCTAATCTTCAACATGCGTGGAGGAGGGGAACTCATTTCCACATTCAAGCCACAAGAATTTCTCAAGAGGTATTTACAGTACAACAGGTGGGATTTACGGCACTACACATTCATTTTATACTTGAAAAGCATTTTTATACTTTCCTTATGAGATGAGTCACATTTTATTAGAACATTTCTACCCCCCAAACTCATCAAGAAATAGATTACAATTGTTTTGTGCTGCAGAAATTACACATTTCTTCTAGCTGGGATCAAATTATAATTGAAGGTGCCAGTAGGTGAATAATATAATAGGAAAGAACATGTGTGCATTCTTTATAGTGTACACAGGCTGTGTTAATAATAACTATCCACAGCAAAACATGCAACATAACAGCCTAAAGTCAATCAAATTTTGCATGTGAGAAAAATATTATTAGAGCTGATCAGTAAGGCTACATCAGCAGGTATCATGGGTATCAGTAATAATAATAATAATAAAAATACACCTTAACTGAAACAAAACAGCTGTTATAAAGAAACAATCATGTTTAAGAGCAGACCAGGGTGTTAAATCTGAAATCACATTTGAAATTCTGGCCTGAACCCATGAACATTCCAGAGCCCAAGATATAAATGATCCTGACTTATCATTGGTGAGGTGGCCTAGGGAAAATAACCAAGCATTCTGTTGTATTGCCACGTAGCAGAAATACGCCCTCGGCAGCTGTGTCGACTGTGTGCGCGTTTCAAAAGCTGTCAGTGGAGAACGACCTTTTAGTCTCGTTTGACGCATGCAGAGCTTGTGCATGTCTTTTCGCTTCAACTGATAAATGGGTTTTGGAGAGCAATATGAAAGCACTGTCAAAATGAAGTGTGTCGCTGAACTCATGAGGGCAGGGTCCAAAATTAACACTAATCAAATACCAAATGTGAGTAGACATTGATCAAATTTATCAGGAGCCTCATTTATATAAAGATGCGGGTATAAAGCCGCGGTCACACTAGACTTTGAGCAACGGTCGTGATTTGTGTTGTCAAAAGTACCGACTTGACAAACTTTAAAAATGTGACCATATCAGCATTTCCAACTAGCATTATGAGCGGATTCTTAAACACCTCTGATTGGCCGTTGTGTTCGTGCGCTTATCAGATATGTCTGATGTGATTGGCTACAGTGATCAACGCTTCAAAAACATGTTGTAAATAGACATCATTGATGCTCTTCACAGAGCGCTTACACAGATACACACGGTAGCCTTTGAAAGCAGGTGTCTGTCAGCGGACCGGGCCACTGATAGGCGCCTGCTATCAAACGCTCCCGCTTTCAAACATTTCCGTGTGCTTTCAAATGCTCCTGTGCTTTGATCATTGTAGCCAATCTCGGTTATATCTGTTGAGCATGTGAACACAATGAGAGGCACCAATCAGAGGTGTTTATGAATCCACTCAACAGCTCTCAAAATGCTGGTATCGTCACATTTTGAAAATTTCAGTACCAACTTAATTTTGGTCGTTTCGTTAATTTTGGATGTTTTGATATGACGTCTTTTTTTATAAACAAATTCAATATACTGTATAACATAATAATAAATCCAAAAAGTTAATATATAATCTACTCCACTTTATTGCAAAAAATTGCATTTAATTCAGCCAAGAGGTCGCAGTGGTGACGTATCGATCTTCTATTTGTCACACGTCTTCACATGATACGAATTTACAGGTCGGAGTTTAACTTGAACTTCGATGACTTTGTGTTTCCGGTCTCTAGGATTCACATGCATTTGAATGGAAGTCAATGGAATGAAAATGTTCCCAAATATTAAAGTACAACAATTTCTGAAATGTTCCTTTACAAATGATTTATAAAAACGTCTATACACACAAAAGATTTTCCTGAATTAATCCCCCTTTAAAAATCACTTCTTCTTTTTTTTTTTTTTTTCAGGAAATCATATACAATTAATAAATTAAATTCAGTGACGTAATTATCACAAAGCAGTTGCTCATTTGCGCATATAATAATATTAATGCATAGTGTGATTGTCTATTTTTCTTTCCATTTTTATTAACGACTCTGGATTATTTTAATCACTGGTATATATGAGTGCAAAAAGTTTGCATGCATTCTCTTCAGTTGGCGTACACATAAGAACATTTTCACGTCAATTTTTACCTTTATAAATCCCAATACGTTCCTCACGTTTGATGTAGGATGAAAGGGAATATAGGATCAAATCCTATCGTATGTGCATTTTAAAAATGAGGCCCCTGGTGCAGATCCGAAAAATAATAGTAGGTAAAAATGTTCAAATTCATCTGCCATTGGTAGATATGGCAAAAAGTTAATTTTGGACCCTACATGAGAGTTTACCATACTCACAGAGGCCGTATGGTGGACAAGCATGGGGCGGATTTCATTATCAGCAGGTCTGTATTCACTCCTTCGTATTTCTCATACTACTGCAAAAACACGCCGTATATAAAAATATTCTATAAATTATTCTGCTGTAATATATTCAATTACTTAAACTAAGATTGTGAGCTGAATTGAAATGTCTCAGCATGCAGTAAAGCTGTCACATCCTCATATCCTTTGTTTTCACACTGATTTTTTTCTTCCGCTCTGAAAGTGAATACAAGAGGCTAATAATGGATTCTCTGCGTCACTCCGCATGCCACAAAGACAAATGCAAACAAATCATGCAAGCGTGGTGCAAACATTCCAACTCCATCAGTTTGTTTCATTATTCATGTAAAAGATGCATGGTTGTAAGGTACCCGGTGAGCAAAGCCCTGGAGCAAAGCACAGGACCGCTGCTTCAAAAATCACAAATTCAGTCTGACCAAATGAAAGATTGGAAAAGGTAGGATTTCATTGGCTTAGCTGTACCACACCATAGAATACGGATCGGAAAACGTGAATTCACAGTGAAAGCTATGGCAAAACAGGACACCGGTGACATGAGGTACTAGAGAGTCAAAAAAAAAGTAAAGTGTCTTTTAAATTAAACAGGTAATAAGTAGGGAGCACAACAAAGGTTGAGTAGGAGGAACATTATGTGCACATTATAGAATATAAATTAGTCAGAAGTACTGAAAATACAGGACAGCAAAAGTACAGAGAGAAAACAAACTAGGTGCAATGCCATTGGCTCAAGGGTCATGTGATGCAGTGAAGGATCATGGGTAGAAATTAGAGAGTGCCCATTCCAGTGACCTCAGACGTCAGCCTAGAATAGTTCAGGGAAGAGGAAAAAGGGGAGGGGTAAGGAAAAGATAGAAAAAAATAGATAACATAAAATAATTCTGAAAGCATTTGACACTTCTGTACAAGAATGATCGCTTTTTCCGCCTGCTCTCCACGATGAGTAATAATCATGCATTTCTTTCAAATCGGTCAAGCTGAAAACAATCAAGCCACTGTCAAAAGTAAAAATAAAATCTTTTCCGCCTCTAAAGAAACACAGTTTCCAACATCTCCTCGATTCTGACATGCGTTTGTACTTCATTACAACATCTGCATCACATCACTAGCTCCTTGCCAACAGCATTGCTAAAAATGCTATTGGATGCAATCTTTTTTTTTTTTTTACATTTTTTAAATCATGTTAGGCTTTGCTGTCAAACTACAAGACTTATGCAGCAACCATACTGAACTAATCTATCCGATTTAAAATAATAAATAAATATATAACAAGATCCAAGCATTCAGCATGCTAAAATACTACACTGAAACACGGCATAACATGAACAAATCATACTACAGTTGTCCTGCTTTTTTTTTTCTTGCTTTTTTTTTTTAATTTCAGGAGTCTGCCTACATGAGTGAAGCTACTGATGAAGTTGACCATGGGGTTTAAGGGAAAGGTTGGTGAGTTCTAAGGGAAGATTGTATGTAAGGTTTATTGGGAATCAGCTGCTGATAGCTTCAGATAATGAAAGCAGTTTGGGGCTTCAGGATGTAGTCATTGATGAGGGGTCATTCCACATGGCTGCCACGTCTCTGAACCTGCCATCAGAACCGTGGGAAAGCAATATGCATTAGTATCGCCCCGGCCGCTACCCTGCAAGCCTCAATATCACACACAAGAACAGATGTAGAGGGTCAGTGGCTAAGCATCTCTGGTTCCCCAAACACATTGCTAGGAAAACAGAACACTGTTGCATTTGCGATGACCCTATCTGAGCTTCTTTTAAGAAACTGTATTGAGTTAGAACAGCATGAGGCCATTAAAAAAAGTTAGGTTACAGCAGTTTGGAAGAAAATGGCAACGCTTTTGTGAAACGTTGATGGGCTCACCTTGCATTGATGAGGTACTGGGCAAGGCTGATGTTGGCGGGGGTTCCTGTAATGGTGATCTGGCGCTCTGATGACCCTTCCATGGCATTAGCTATTTTGATCTGCGCTCCAGACATCTGACGGATCTCGTTGATTTTGGTTCCCTGGCGCCCGATTATGCAGCCTATTAGCTGGGAAGAAAGCGTAAAGGTTCTTAAAAGACTGTCAAAAGAAAAAACGGTTTTGTTTATTCAGGTTACAGAACGTATGATCCGTTTTGTAATATTCACAACAGAATATATGAGTATAGTAGGTAGGTATGCTTGAGTTGACAGTCAGATAACCCATGTCAAAAGATCCTAGGAATGCAATTTGAATTTTTCTAATAATGCGGAAGCAGACTTAAAGGTGGGGTAAGTCATTTTTAAAAAACACTGTTTGGAAGTTAGTGGGGGCGACACCAACAACAAACGTGTAGCCAATCAGCCTTAGGCGTATGACCGTTGAGGAGACAGAACGAGCAAGAGGGAGATTTGAAGAAAAACTGCAGAAAGAGAGATGATGAGACAATACAAAAGAGCTCAAAAGAATATCACTGGAATGAAGGGTTATGACTAGGCATAGCCGCCTCTTCTTTTAGATGAATTTGGGGACTATAAATGCACAGAGAGCGCCCTCAGACTTCAAGTATGAATTGAAAACACCAGCGCTCTTAGTAATGACAATGAATATTAAATAAATATAACTCCTCTGTATAGAAAATTGACATAAGCATATGAGAATCCAATATTTCTCCAAATGTGCATGCTTTTAAACTAAAAGCCTATATTCAGACTCTTTGCATCACAAAAATACATTATATTTTAAAGTATAATATAAAACCATTACTTTATATTGTAATAATATTTTTCTGTATGTTTCATATATCATGACATCACAGAAGGTTTTTTTCACAGCCTACCTGACTGAAAGGCCTCATTATTATGCAGCACCATTAGAGGTTCTTTATGCGATTCTTTTGTCTTCTCAGGTGAGAATGGCCCATTATTCAGTGGTGATTCACGCCTCCTCGCATACTGTCTTTCTTGGCAAAAAGTGTCTTACAAAAACTAAATCAATATATTGTTTTATATGAAGGAGTAGGCAGCATAATTTTTACATAATTTTGAAGCAAAAACTCTAGTCTACAACCTCCAATACCCTAAAGTATTGTAAACACAGATTTATACTTTTTTTGGCCTTATTTCAGTGACTTAAGTTTTTTGTTTTTTCAATAACCACGCATAAATGTTATTCCTTCAAAAACACAAACATGTACATATATGTTCCTCACATATTACTGTAGCCTAGTTTGTGCTGAATACAGTGTAATGACACTTTTTCCATTAATATGTTTATGAACAACTGAAAAAAGTACAAATGTCAGGGCATGTCAAAACTTATCCAGGCCCCAAATCAGCCTCAGACTCCAGAGGGTTAAGCCACATTTATAATAGCAAAGCTTTCCAGCGCTGTAGAGAGCTAAGCAGGAAGGCCTGAAAACAGATGTGGAGGCTGCTTTGATTCTGCTTCACATGTGAATAACACTGGGTTTTGATTGTCTGGAGCTGCTGTGCTGTTGGCGACCAACAACAAACTCTTGTTTGTATTTACTCTTGTGTACTATACGTTCATTTTTTTTTTTTTTGTGCTTCCTTGTTCGTTCATCATCTGCGCTTTATTTTTCGTTAAGTGTTTTGTTGGTGGTTAGGATTGTAGGGTGAGTTTTGGAGGCGGAGCAATGAAGAGAGGGGTGGGTTTGTTTGGGTTGATTTCAAATATCAACAATGTCCAATAGCGTTTTTGAAATATGGCTTACCCCACCTTTAATGGGATTGGAGAATCAAATTTAATCCAACTGGATAAACTAGAGATGGAAACTCAAGTCTGAAACATAAAATCGAGTCACACTTACATAGGGTTGCAAAATTCCGGGAATTTTCAAATCTGGAAACTTTCCATGGGAATTAACGGGAATATATGGGAATTAACGGGAATTAATAGGAATAAACAGGGAATTTGTAAAATTGCAGGTTAGCCTATAACAGGGTACTTAAATGTAGCTGAAAAAAACATCTAGCAACATAATATTGGTTAAAACAACCATATTTAATGCAATTTTAGTTAAATTTTTACCCTGCACATTCCTCACACATCACAATACTTACTGCAGGGCTATTGAGGCCACACCCCCTGTATGCACTGTGCATCCGAGCACGAATCTTGCAGAGTGTGGTTGTAGCCGCTAGGAGGCTGCTCAGGTAGCAGCGGCAGTATAATTTCTCCGGTTAAGAGTTGTTTTAGAGACATTATTTTAAGGTCGAAAAAACTACATAGTGTTACTTGAGACTTGATGTAGATTTGTTCTTGAAAGATCCTGACATGGACTCATTTCTTCAGTTATGACAAATTATTTTTAGGATTTTCTGACAAGGGACTGAGAGTCAAAACTGAGCATGAATCTACTTATACTCACATCATTGGGAATGGTGAGTTCATGAGTACTGGCCGGGGGACTGGCATCCAGACCTGGATCAGAGAGCAGAGGGAAGCTCGAGAGACAGCCTAGGATAAACAGCACTGCATACACACTCATGATGGTGTCAACACTGAGTGTGAGCTTTAGAAGACTGGCGACCTTAATGGACCAGGTGCAGAGTGCGAAGAACTCTTAGTCCTCCAGAGGCTTTTTATGAAGGCCTTTTTTCACCTTAAACTACCACAAATATCTCTAGCAGTTCTCACATCTCGTCATCTGTCAAAGCTAAGATTTCCTACAGTATGTCTTAGGTCTGACATAAACATATATTTGATATGTGTGTGATATACTGTGTGTGAATAGCAAGGCATGTTCTTCTCAAGTGTACGGCATTGTGTTTGCCCTTAGCAACTGCTTTAAACTGAGCTTGTACAAGAACGGTGTTTATCAAGATGAATACGTAATGAATGGCTTGATGGAAGATGTGTTGTGGTCTGTAAAATCAAAACACTGATATGGTTCTCTTACACCAGTTTCTGAAGGGCAGGAAAGAACACTTTTTGTGCCACTGGTAATTTCTTTCAAGCATAAAATTCTACACCATTAGTCCCCTGTACGTGACAATGTTGCATAAGCAGCAAAACTTCACTATCTTTTATCCCGGGTCTTAGCAAAACAGGATAAGGTGCTTCAGGAAAAATTGACAAATAAATAAATAAAACAAAACAACAACAATGCAAGTTGACTTAGTATAACGGCGAGATGTCATTTTCTGACATTTATGACTAAGCTTTTTTCCCCAAAGTTAACCCTGAAGTTAGAAAATAAATAGAAAAAAAAAAAAAAAAATGAAAATAAATAAATAGTGGGTAGCAAGAATGAAACAATTAATGGATATATTGTTTAATAAAAAAAAATAAAAAATAAAAAAAAAAGAATTAAACACTAACAAATAAAATACTAGCCAAATAAATAAAACATTGACCAAGCCAAACAAGACAAAAGTAAACAAAACAAGACAAAACAAAACAAAGAAAAAACGAGACAAGACAAAACAAAACAAAATGAGAAAATTTCATTTTTAAACAAACACCACCCCCCAAAAAATAAGTAAACAAAAAAATTGACAAAGTGAAGAGCAACCACCACGGGCATGTCATGATGCTTGACATGGAACGAGAAGGAAAGAGAGAGAGAAAGACAAAGAGAGCGTCTCTACAGGTACAAAGAGAAGGAAACTTCAAAAGGGCTCGTGGGTACGTACCAGGGAAAGCAGGGGTGGTCTGTCCGAGGGGGGTAAAGGGGGTTTGCTGCATAGCCAACTGGTGGAGCTTGGTCAACTGCTGAGGGTTTGGAGGGACAGTAGAGCTAAGAGGTTATTGTTATAAGACAGGTCACACCAAGAAATCAAGAAACTAAACTAGAACAAAGAGACAAAGAGGATAAGAAGCCATGACACACTGTGGTGGAAGAAGAGCAAAAGAGAAAGCTGAAGAGATTGAAACTTTAGTAGGACTTGGCCTGGCCTTGACCTGATCTGATCACTAACTGACATTTGCTGAGCCCAACCTTAAATTATGATTTATAAATGTAGCACAATTAATCACGTTACTGGGTTTTATCACTTTAAAAAAAAAAAAAAAAAAGACTAAAATGCTTAGCAATGTCATACTTCATTTCAGACCACAAAAGAATATCCAAATATCAAATATTTTATATCATTTTATTTTAACATTATTTACTACTTTATGACCACATTTTATTGAAAATAGTGCTGTTCACAGAAATGTCCAAATTAATTCTTATTGGGCATTCTGTAAAGCTTGACTGATTGAGCAACTGTAAACAAGGGGGCGGAGCTTAACAAAAGGTCAATCGGACTCTAGCACAAATGTCAAAGATATTCGAAGATAGGCACTAAATGTCCTTGTGAGTTTAGTTTATTTTATGTAACCTGAGCATCTCAGAATAGTATAAATGCATTAGAAGGTGACGTTATTACCAAGAATAATTTGTCCTTAAGACAAGCCTGAACCACGAGTGAACCGTTATTTATCAGAGATATGAACATGTAAGTGCTTGGGCAACCTTCAGAGGACACACAAGCCTCCTTTATAAAAAGTCTTTGAACCAGAGCAGACTTGCACTGGGTGTTGTTGTGTACATCCCCTAAATCTGAGTTTAAAGGAGGTTGAAAGGATGTCCAACCTCTACTTGAGTTATTGCAGTGTCAGCTGAAGCATCTCTAAGCATCAATCACTGCCAATCTTAAATGAAAAGGACTAACACACAGCATCTCTCCTTCTCTCTTAGAGATATTCATTCAGATTATCAGTAAGGAAAACACAGCTATCAAGATTAAAGAATCACCAAGATTCCATTTTGAAAAGGTCAGTGGATCTGTAATTTGGGTGTTGTAGGTAGAAAATACATTTCCTATCTATATACACTACCATTCAAATGTTTGGGGTCTGTAAGTGTTTTTAAATCTCTTATGCTAACCAAGGTAGCATTTATTTGATCAGAAATCATTCCAATATGTTGATTTGATGCTTAAGAAATGTTGAAAAACAGTTTTGCTGCCTAATATTTTTGTGGAAACCATGATAGTTTGTTCAGGATTCTTTGATGAAAAGAAAGTTCAAAAGAACAGCATTTATTTGAAATGAATTTTGTAACATTCTAAGGGCCCGATTTTAACGATCTTATCGCATGGTCTGAAGCGCGTGGCGCAGGTGCACTTAGGGCCTGTCCGAATCCACTTTTGCTAGTTTAACAATGGAAAAAATGGTCCAAAAGGGCTGTACCTACCTAGTCTCTTAATGAGTCAAGGGGGTGTTTTGGAAATAACATGCAATAAACCAATCAGACTGTCATCTCCCATTCCCTTTAAAAGCCAGGTGCGCTTGCACAGATTTCTGTTTACATGGTGGAATTTCATTCATCAATTTCATTCGTCAATACTGCGAATAGGTAATTCTGATACATGCAATGACTAACATGGCCTTTAAATAACAAAAAAATACTGTGCAATTGACTTTAGACCAGGTTTTTGTTGGTCAATGTTGGCAGAGTTGCTTTCAGTGGCCTAAAAATAGCAACACGCCAACAATGTGCCTGCCTGAACAGGCTGAAACTAGCAAAAAACACTTGCATCTCGCCTGGCATTGCATTGCGCCGGGTGTATGATAGGGCCCTAAATATCTTTACTGTCATCTTTGATCAATTTATTTAATCTTTCTTTCTAAATAAAATCTTACTGACACCAAACTTTTGAATGGTAGTGTACAATTTTAATGCTGCTTTGTGCATGTTAAACTAATGCAACAGGTAAAGTACAAACAGATAAAGAAATGATCATTCTCAAGCTGTGTATGCTGAAAATAGAATGACAATCAAGAAAAAAGAGAGATAATTCTGTTTGCCTGGTTTTGATGCTTATATCAATAATGTAACAAGTCTGACAAAGGATTTGTTTCTCTGTAAACAAATGATGCCTTTTCATCCTTTGACAAAACTACAACTGTAGTTTTAGGCAGTATTATATTTTTCACAGAAATGCTGATTTGCTTAATGATAAAAAATAAAAATAGACGAAAAAAGGATAAGTGGTTCATGATGGTCTGAAAAAAGTTTGCGAACCACTGGATTAGGTATCCACGTCACTTTTGATTTAACACAGAGCGCTACGAGTCTCATGTGTAATTCTATGCGGACCATTTTGAAAATGACAAACGGTGTCATTTCCTCCAACAGGCCAAGTCCTTAGAAGTTCGGTTTACATTTCGGAGGGCTGAAGTTGAGAACATTTTCAGATTCTAATGCAACAAAAATTACACATCAGAAACTTCATATTAATATTACTGCTTAATATTAATAGAGAGGTCCACACTGAAAACTACATAGCCATGCAGACTGCTGACGGTGCTGGGGGAAGGGGGTGGATGGCTGGGGACTCACATCTGGGTGTGGAATGGCATATTGTCCCTGAATTGTGTAAGCCTGTGAAAATGGAGAGGGGAAAAAAAGAGAAGAAAAATCGAATCAACATTTTTACAAGGCTTCAGGGCCCATTAAACACAAGAACTAACTGATTCATAACCGCTAAAGGATCTATTAATATTTTAAAGAAACATTTGGCTTCAAAAGATGAAATTTTCTTTCATATCTTGCGTGAATAATTTTATGGGTAGTTATACAGTAATAATAGTCATCGTCTTAAATAATAGAGGCTTCTCCACACACATTTACAACACTCCCAGCTTTTCTTATCTATGCTTTTAATATATTTTATACTGACTGCAAATAATAACAGATAAATACATTCCTTGTTTGGGTAAATATACCCAACAATAAAATCAAATCTATTTCTGAACCATTTGAATAGATGGATATATAACATCCTTCAAGTTTTCTATTTAAAATGTTAACTTTATATCAGCTAGTATCATATTTTCAAAAATTACTTCATTTCCTATACATGTCCCAGAGAATTTCAATTTAAAGTGTCACACTGATAATCATGTTGTATTTCATGGAAAAGCTGTGATGTGGCATCTATGGTGATGTTGGATGAAGTGCCTGTGCATGAGTTATGTTAAAAAGATGTTGAGAGTTTTGTTAAAGGATATTATTATTATTAATCAATGGAATGTGTAGATTAGTGGGAAACAAAAAAAAAATTACAAACAAATTGTATTTTGTGTTGGTTAGCGAATGAGTGGGGATGACTTTGTTTGCTAGCATATCCATTTAATATTTATAACTTGGAATGGGAATCTCAAATAATGCAAATCCAGGTCATTCAGAGTTTTTAGTGATGTTACACCTCAAGCTTTGAAAATATTAAAAGGATATGATATTTGCTCTGAGAGGTCGGAGTGTATTTTGCAATAAGAGTGAGCCGTCGATCTAGAATTAAAATGCACTCAAAGCAGCCAAAATGCATTCATTGCCATGTAAAGATGAAGTTTGCAATTTTGTATATATCAAAGGATGGAATACTTTCTTTCTTGCCCAGTTTAATCTGCAGAGACCACTATAAGGCATTTGTATGTTGATTTCCTGAAGAGTGGCCCAACATGTTACAGTTTTTTCAATATGTGCCTCATTCCAAACTTTGTATGTTAATATAGGTGAAATGTCTGGAATATGAAAATGAAGTGAAACCAAAGCACTCGAGTTCAAAATGCACATAGATACAAGCAAATGCAAAGTGAACTAAACTTTGAGCAACTTCCAAGAGCTCGTACAATGCATTACTGCACCAGAAAGACAAAAACATAAAAATGTGCATTTCATTTCATTTCCATATTTGCTTAAAATGTACTTTTTGGATGGCAGTAGACGACTAAAATATGTTATGGCAGAAGGCCAGAGCCCACCGAGGCCGCTTTGAGCTCTCATTCACAATCTAAAGCTCCTTCCTCTCTGCAAGCATTTCCCTGGTTAGGATGGTGTGACAACATGCGAGTGAGAAGGTGAGAAAACCTGAGTGAACTAACAGGCAGTGGCTGGTGCTGCAGTAAAAGGCTGAGGTTGGCTGCGGACGCCGCCAGCGGGTCGGCTCTTACCTGGCCACCTGAAAAAATGACGGGGGTGGAGGCGGGCTTTGGGCGGTAGGGAATGGTGGCACCTTTCGGTGGGGACTAGGAGAGGGGAAGAGGTAAGAGGCAGAAACAGCATTAGACCAGGAGACAGGTGCAGACAGGTTTGCGTGGTGGAGCGTTTATGTGGTAAAGTTGTACAAAAAGTCAGGCATGTTGTGAAGAGCCCAACGCCAGGGGAGTCCAATCCTGATCCTGGAGGGCCACTGTCCTGTAGAGTTCAGCTCCAACCCCAATTAAACACACCTAAAGCAGCTAGTCAAGGTCTTACTAAGCATAACTTCTAGGCAGGTGTGTTGAGGCGAGTTGGAGATAAACTCTGCAGGACAGTGGCCCTCCAGGACCGAAGTTGAACACCCCTGTGCTAGGCTGTGTTGTTGAACCTCAACTGTCTAATCTACAAAAACTACTTAAGAGTTAGTTCAATAAAAAATGAATATTCTGTCATTAATTACTCACCCTTATGTTGTTCTAAACCCGTAAGACTTTCGTTCATCTTCAGAACACAAATGAAGATCTTTTTGATGAAATCTGATTAGTTTTACAAGTTCTTTATAAACTTTTTGAAGCGTCAAAGTGGTAGTTGTGTAGCTGTCTATGGAGGGACAGAAATCTCTCAGATTTCATCAAGATCATCTTCATTTGTGTTCCGAAGATGAACCAAAGTGTCACAGGTTTGGATCGATCGAGTTAATGATGACAATTTTCATTTTTGGGTGAACTATCCCTTTAAGACTCTCTACATAAGAGTAGGCAGTATACAGTGTATTAAGTTAATATGTAGCATTATTCCATTGTGGTACGCTACATTGTAGTCATATGACCTCATCACATTGCATGCTTACTTCACTGAGTCTAAATTTTATTTTGCATTTTTATGTTAAAATTCATGGCTGATATTATTTCCAATTAATTTGTCACACTGGAAATATAGGGTTGAATCAAGCACAGTGAATATTGGGTAAAATAATAACTGCAGTGTTCTGTATACTGCACATTTGTAAAGATAAAAAATAGCCCTAAAATTTCATCTACCCACAAAGGATAAGAGTACCTGTTGTAAATTCCCAGGCGATCTGATTACATTAGAAATATGTCTGTGTCTGTACAAGCGAAGAATGAAAATCATTCGGTAACACCCAATCAGAGCACAATTCACCTCAGCAGGAAATCAGCCCAGCACGTCATTGGTGGATAAGAATAACATTTAAATCAATAAACCGAGACGGTGGAAGTAAGCCAACGGATGCTTTGTGTTTCTCATTAATCACAAGTAAAACAATGTAGTCTCTCTTTGGCAGAGTGGCTGTAATGGAGTGTGGCTGTGTGTATGGTTGTGAATCCACCCTATTGTTATAGTCATAACAAATGGATTTCACCCCTCCAAAAAAGAAAATTCATTTGTTACTCAGCCTCAAGTTGTTCCAAATTGGACTTTCTTCTGTGGAACACAAAAGGAAAATGCTCTACTGTATGTACTGGTTGCTCTGTTCCATGCAATTACAGTGAATCAGTACTAAAGCTTTCAAGATTTAAAAAGGATGTATCATAAAAATATACCTGAAGTAGTCCATTTGACTCTTGCACCATATCCAAGAATAATGAACATGATCAAACAATTAATCTAACTCAGATCTAACTGAAAAGAACAATTTGTTCATGAATTGGATATCAACACAAACAACAGCTTGGGCATAAAAACAAAAAAAAGATGCCTATTTCAGTAAATAGCCACTTAAAGTTATGATAAAATGGAATTACAGCAGTGATCTTTCCTTCCATATTGGGATGCACATTCAAGTGAAACAGATTTTTTGAAAAGGAAAAAATGTAGGGCAGGGACTTGGTTCAATCCATTGGTTGTTGATGGAGGCAGACCTTAATGTGAGCTTGCACTCAATACAACTGCAGGGTTTAAGTGGTCTAAGCGCCATATGTTACCCGAGGAAGTAGTCTCACGTTTCACCAGACGATCGCTATGACATGAAATCAAACTGGACAATTTTTTCTGGAATATTGCAGTATTTATTATAAATGTGACCTCATAATCTTTAATCAAAATAGCTTCCTCTCTCTCTTAAAACAACATCTTTTCTCTTCTCTGATGACGGGACAACCTGTCACTCAAATGAGATCACAGCAATAGCAATTCCCGATGGACAAAATCATGTCCCGCCCTACATTTTCTCTTGTTCGAGAAGCCGTTTCACTCTGATATACTGTACGTCACAATAGGGAAAAAAAGACTATCACAACTTCCATTTAATGCCAAATTGGAAAAAAAAAAGATTAATAGTTCCCAATAACATCAATAACATGCATTTAGAAAACATTTTAATTTCATGCCAAATTTAAATTTCAATCATGTAGCTTCAGAAGTCGAAAGGACTACTTCAATGAAAAAAATTAAGTGCTTTTCTGTCCTTTTTGAGATTTTGTGTTCAACAGTGTAAAGAATGTCACATGGGTTTTAAATGAAATGGGGGGACTATAGGATGACAGTTTTGACAGGACTATAGGATGACAGTTGGGTGAACTATCCCTCGAGCAGTACTGTTCAATACTCTACCTCCAGCATGACCACACATATTTGTTTGACACACTGGATGATGGCTTCCGGGGTGCCGGAGATTGTCACTGCGCGCTCTGTGGAGTTAGGCAGCATGTCCCCTGCTACCTGAACCTGAGCTCCTGTGGACTGGAGACAGAGAGAGAGAGAAAAAACAGCTGTCTAAGATTCAGAGCATCCACTGCTGATAATGGTGTGATCGGCTCTGAGACCACACAACTCTCAGGGGAATGCTGGGACAAATGTTGCCATCTGCATGCAAGCATATGTTTCCATTGAAGTCATTTAAAAGACAAGAACATAATCAGCACTGTCATGATTTCCATACAGCAGGGGTCCTCAACCTTTTTTAGACCAAGAACCAAAGAATTGTGTGTGACCCTGGACCACAAAACCAGTCATTTTTTTAAATTGCTGTCCACTGATGTATTGTTTGTTAGGATAGGACAATATTTGCCCAAGATACAAAAAAAAAAAAAAAAAAAAAAAAATCAAAATATTGAGAAAATTGCCTTTAAAGTTGTCCAAATGAAGTCCTTAGCAATGCATATCCACTCACAAAAAATAATTTTTTTATATATTTATGGTAGGAAATTAACAAAATATCTTCAGGGAACATGATCTTTACTTAATATCCTAATGATTTTTGGCATAAAAGAAAAATCGATAATTTTGACCTCTACAATGTACTGTTGGCTATTGCTACAAATATACCCATGCGACTTATGACTGGTTTTGTGGTTTAGGGTCACAATTGCTTTTCTAGGGTGTGTTAGTCCTGGTCTGCATTCACATTGGCATTTTCAACACCAAACCTAAAGATACCGAACCTAAAAGCATAGGGATACGTTAACAACCTGATTGGTCAGCTTTTATGATGTATATTTAGTGACGAAAATTACAGAACATCCAAAACAATACTGTGTGCTGGGCTAAATGCATTCGTTGTACATGCATAGCCTAGTTATGATGGTATTTTGAGCAACTTATAAAATGTGTAAAGGAGTCAAAAGCAACAGGATTCTCACCTTCACACAAACACAAACGAAGATCTGCTGCGAGGAGACGCGGTTCTAATGCCTGTACCGAACTGTAATGACTATGACGAAAAAAAACAGGTATGCTTGAGCATTCTGTCCTTTAAAAGGGTTGCATCTTGTGACATCGTGTCCTGTTTTTGGTTTGTTTACATGTCTTTGGTCCGTGTTGCTTTCATATTTCATTCGACATGCACCAGAGTTCATTTGGAAGTACACCCGTCTTTTCAAGGGTCTCGGTCCGCTTGTTTGGTGCGCAGCAGTGTTCTGATGGGAGCGTTCACAGTTAATCAAATGAACCGCACTAACAGAGCAATCGCACCAGGGTTCGTTTTAATCAAACCAAGCATGCCAAGTGTGAACACATGCTTAGTCTGGGCTATAATAGCATGTGTTTGGTGGCATATTAATATATTTACATTGTTTGTGGCTTTGTGGTTGAAGACTCCTATCATACAGTATTGCCTATTTACAGTACAAGATGGGCTTGGTAAAGTTGCATAGGCTAGTAAATTCAATGGCAATCCTTGACCTGAAAGTGAGAATAATGGCAGTTTCGTACCTCTCTCATCTCTTTGATTTTTGAGCCTCCCTTGCCAATGAGGGAGCCGCACTGACTGGCGGGCACCACAAGGCGCAAAGTGACAGGGGGCTTACTGGTGGCTGGGCTGTTGCTCATGGAGTTGATTATATCCTGAAGAAATATCAGAAAATAATTACATAATAAGCAATAAAACTTTAATATAGCTGCAACAACAATGTGGCTAATCTAATCAGATATCACAGTTTAAATTTTTGTTGCTTTGTTTGTTTTTTGTGAAGATGTTTGTGCATTGAAGCCAGACTAATCTTAACTTTTGGTTTGTCCATCAAGTTCCAAATAGAGAAGAAAATCAAAACAGATGAAGTACTTTTAATTTGATCAGATTATTTAAAAATGTGTATTGCCAATTTTGAAATTAATTATTGAAAGAAATTAATATTTTTATTCAGTAAAAATCCATTAAATTAATCAAAAGTTACAGTAAAGTAAAGCACATAATTGTTCTTTTAAACTTTCTATCAATCAAAGAATCTTGAATTTTTAGTCACAATTTCCAAAAAATTGAGCTACACATCTGTTTTCAGCCCAATCTTTCTTGATTAGCATATTAGAATGATTTCTGAAGAATCACGTGACACTGAAGACTGGAGTAATGATGCTAAAAATTTAGCTTTGCCATGACACAAATAATTGACATTTTACAGTATATTAACATAGAAAAACAGTTATTTTAAATGTTAATACAATATTACATTTTAAACTATTTTTTGATCAAATAAATGTAGTGAGCATAAGAAATTTCTTTTAAAAACATTTAAAAATCTTACTAACCTTTTGAATAGTAGTGTATACAGTACCATTAAAGGATTAGTTCACCCAAAAATTAATTATTCATTAATTACTCATGTCGTTTCACACCCATAAGACCTTCGTTCATCTTCAGAATACAAAGATATTTTTGATAAAATCTGATGGCTCAGTGAGGCCTCTATTGCCAGCAAGATCATTAACATTTTCAAATGCCCAGAAAGCTACTAAAGACATATTTAAATCAGTTCATGTGACTACAGTGGTTCAACCTTAATGTTACGAAGCGACGAGAATACTTTTTGTGCGGCAAAAAACTAAATAACGACTTTATTCAACAATATCTAGTGATGGGTGATTTTAAAACACTGCTTCATGAATCTTTTGTTTCGAATCAGTGGTTCGGCGCGTGTATCAAACTGCCACATGATTTCAGTAAACGAATCTTCGTCATGACATAAATGTTTTGAAATGTTTTGAAATTTTAATGGTTTATGTGACTTTTTATGTGGCAGTTTGATACACGCTCCGAATCACTGATTCGAAACAAAAGATTCGTAAAGCTTTGATTCGTATCTAGCCCATCGCTAGATATTGTTGAATAAAGTCGTTATTTTGTTTCTTTGGTGCACAAAAAGTATTCTCATCACTTCATAACATTAAGGTTGAACCACTGTAGTCACATGAACTGATTTAATTTGATCTTTAGTAGCTTTCTGGGCATTGAAAGTGTTAATTATCTTGCTGTCAATGCAAGCCTCACTGAGCAATTGGATTTTATCAAAAATATCTTAATTTGTGTTCTGAAGATGTACAAAGGTCTTACCGGTGTGGAACGACATGAGGGTGAGTAATTAATGACAGAATTTTCATTTCTGGGTGAACTAACCCTTGGCTTTAACATAGACAAATAACATTTTGGTCAGTTGTGTTAAAGTGGTTTGTTTGTGTTAAGTGAGATTTTCAAATACTGTATTCAAGACAGCACCTCTTCAAACTTGTACGCAATCATAGCGAAGGCCTTAAAGATGGCATCTGTGGGTCCAGTGATGGTGACGATCCTCTCAGGACAGTTTCCTTCTGAGATGTTGATGCGAGCGCCACTCTGTAAGATGCCAAATGTCAAGTTAACCATCATGTTCTTGTTCTGCTTGGGGTCTGAGAGACTCCGAGACCCTTTTAATAGCCCAACAACACACATAAAGGTGCAGTTTTAAAATACTTTCCTCTATCTTATTTTAACAGGTAAAAATAACATGTAAATTTCAAATTAATATTATTATATTTAGACATACTACACCACTGAGGTTGTTGTAATTCATGAACATGAAAAACAAAGCCAATCTCAACAGAACAAGAGGGTTTTGGTCAAATGAATTAGTGAAAAGAAACATACCTCTTCACGCATCTTCTTCACAGTTTCCCCTTTCTGTAGCAAAAATAAGAACTGAATATTTAGATTCAGTGCTTAAAACGTACACACACACACATATATACACACACAATGTCTGTATCTAACATACCTTTCCAATGATGCTTCCCACTTCCTGCAGGAATAAAAAAAGAACCAATCAAATCTTTGCAAGCATAAACAGAACATTCTGGCCATTCACAGTTTTGTAAGAACAAATTCCCTCACAAAAATGGCTCTATTTATATTCAGTCCTTGTTTACAGAGATTTAACGAGTCTAAAAGGTTACTGGTATTGACGACCCCTGATTCACCTTGTCCTGAAACAGTGGGTCAGGAGAGGACACATCCCTCAGGCACACTCTGCAGTGACATCACCAACCTACCCCCATCCACTTCTCTCTGTACTGCTCTGCGGGCTCAGCTTACCTTGCCGTGCATGAGAAGCCGGATGGTCAGGGTCACATTCAGCCCGCCCTCTGACTGGACTTTGTTGGGTTCCATACTAGGAGTGGAGGTGAAGCAGGAATATGGTCACGTGACAGGAATTCCCCAGGAGAAGGACGAGAATGATGGTTCAGCAGCCAACCAGTCACCTGCAAGGGAGGATGGGATAACTATTCACAAGAGTCATAAAGAGCCCAAGACTTCTAAATGAGAAATGAAGACGGTTGCAGAATGTTTGGCTCGGCTCAGGAACGAAGGCTTGGAATTAAAGGAATGTTCCTCTGTTGAAAGGCTCAGCATTTGTGACATTTGTGACAGTCACAAAAAATAATCTCGACTCGTTTAAAATAAACACAGCCTCGAGGCTGACCGAGGCTGAATTTATTTAATCAAAGTAGAGAAAAAAATAATAGCATTGTGAAATGTTCTTACAAATTTAAATAACTTATATAATGTTAAAATATATTATATATAAAAATATTATTCCTGTGATGCAAAGCTGAATTTTCAGCAACATTACTCCAGTCTTCAGTGTCACATGATCCTTCAGAAATTAATCTAATATGCTGATTTGGTGCTCAAGAAACTGTTCTTATAATTAACATTGAAAAAAAGTTTTTGCTGCTTAATATTTTTGTGATGATACATTTTTCTTGGTGAACAGAAGCATTTATTTGAAACAGTAAAATTATATAAAAAAGGCTTTACTGTCACTCTGATCAATTCAATGCATCCGTGCTGAACAATAGTAGGCTATTAATTTCTAAAAAAGACAAACAAATGGGACAAAAAAACACTTGCTGTCCTCCAACAATAGTGTAAATAAAAATAAAAAAAAAACTGCAATTTTTTTTCTTTCTACAGTTAATGTAAAAAAGTATACAGTCCGTTCCAGAGAGTTTAAAAACAGAAATGTGAACTTGAAGTTTAACGTATTGTAATTCCTGTAAAGACTGAATATACTTTGATCATCTCACTATAGCCTCATGTTAATATGTTAAGTGGCTATATACATACACAGTATATTGTATGTTTAATTATTTTTTTTTAATTACTTAAAAGTCAAACTATTTTCTTATGCACTAAGCATAGCTGTATTGAATATGGAACATTCCTTTAACACCACAATGCCACGTCATTAATAGCCTTTTATATTCATAATCTGAACACAAGAGGGAGCACTTCACAAGTAATCAAACTAAATATGTTTGTTGCCAGGCAGTAATCTCAAATTAATTTCAAAATCTAATAGCTGCTGAGGTCATTCGGCTTTTAGCATACAGTACAATACTTCATGGGCTATTAAGCCAGTGTAAGAAAATACATGAACAAAACCAATAGAGTTAAAACCAAAATGATCTCAGTAAACTCATGTTAAAAAAGATTTAGATCCAGTGCCCAAAAATACTGGAGAGAGAATAACCAACACTCAACACAAACACAATACTGATGACAATATTATGGTTAGACAAAGACGGTAACTGATTTCTGCATTCATTAATACAATTCTATACATTCCAAAGACCAATTCTATTCAATTAAAACTAATTTACATGGCATTTTAAAATCATTTAAGAACATGGAACTAAAGAAGAAATTATAAAAAGTAAATTAATAAAAAAAGAAGCATCAAGCCTCTTCAATTCTGCGTAAATCTGCAGATTTATGTGGGTTTACCATGAACAAGGTCATATAAAACAACTTATTTTCCATTTTGTGTAATAATTCATAACATTCAGCTTATCCGAATCTGTATTTTGGGTCTCTCTGATCCCTCTGATGATTTCTCATCCTCAGAGGTTATAATGAGTATCTGTCTGTACTCTCATGAGGGAGGGGGAAATCCTAACTCCTCAGCACAGCTTCAGACCTGTCCCTTTTTCAGTGATTTATGCCGTCATGTGGGTCTGGGGATCAACAGCGATTGAGAGATTGAAACATTAAGCCGTTCCAGTGCAGCTGCCAGACATTCGAATGGAGCGCAGTATAAAGAGAGAGCAAAAAGTGAATGATGGTGACTGTAAAAAGCACGATGAAAGAAAAATAGCATACGTGCTCAAGGATGAGATGTGCGGAGCAAAGTTTTGAGCACAAATGTTTGGGTTATGTGCGAGAGAAACGCATCGAGAAAGCAAAGGAAAGATAAGAACAGATTCACATGGGTATATGAGATGAGCTGCCAGCTGTCCGCAAATCTCCTGCTTAGCACAGATTGCATAAAAATTCTAATCTGAGCTAAGAGCACACAGAAGCAACAAAGCAAATGGACAGAAGTGAACCAGCCTGTACTCTTACAAATGGGTGTCCTCCATTTTAAGAAGCCCCTGACCTGAGAAAACCTTCTGAAAAAGAAGTGCACTTTAAAACTGTTAAGTATATTTTTGAAAAACTATACTTGCAGATATTATAATATTAATGTAATAAAAAGCCGCTTAAGTGCATTTAAAGAGAGTTCACTTTTAAGACTTAAGTAAACACTTGTGTACTTGTTTTTAAAAGTGTACTTAAGTTTTTCAAAGTACTGATTTATATCATGTAAAATCAAAGTAATGACTTATAATCATGTTTTAATAATATATCGTCAAGCTTTAATAAAAAGTACAAGTATTTTGATTACTAAAGCACATGTAAAGTACTTTATTATAACTTCAACTGTAGTGTGTTATTTGATATTATAAGTACATTTTAAATGTACTAAATTGCAACATCATTATATGTGTAAATAAAAATATATTTAAATGGATTACATACAATTTTCGATAGAAATTACATTAAAGTATATTTTAGTTCAGCAAAAATGCTTGTCAGACAATAGAATTATGCAATTAGATATAAAGAATGTTTTTTTGACAAGTAAGTAGAATTTAAGTTCAACTAATACCATTTGATATAAATTTAAATTAGAATACAATGATTTAATTGCAGAAAACATGCAATTAACATTACATTCAGTTAGCATTTAAGTATATTGTTTTAAAGGATGAAGTACTGTAATAAGTAATAAGGGTGTGATGAGATCTCATGCCATGAGATTTTGCAAGATTAAAATGTGACGAGATTTCTTGACGAGGTGAAAAGCCGTCTTGCGATATTGCCATGACGGAGTGTGAGTGTGAAATTACGATAGAATATGTCACCGCTCATTTTGCTTTTTATGGTACACGGGAAAGCGAAAGTAAAACACGAGCATGCAATCAAAAGCGATTTCAATACCCCGTATTATGAAAGCATCTCCCTGATGCATGCAAAATATTTCCCAATTTGAAAGTTATCTTAGGCTGGGCTGTGTAGTTGTAACCATCTTAGCTCTGAATCAAGCTTGAAGAAAAAAAATTTCTCTATTTGCACTTTGAATATAAGAGAGTACTTTGATTATGGATGGTTTAATGTTTGCACTTAATAAGACACGCGAAAACTGTGTTAGTCATTTTTATTTATGCTTTTTTATTTCTGTGATCAAATTGAGGACAGGAGTTCAGTTAGGAGGTCAAAAGTTGAAGAAGTTAAAGGGATAATGCATACTCAGAAAGTAGAACTGAAATGACATTCATTACAAGAGGATTAGTTAAAACATTTCAAATGCACCTGCAGACTATTTTTGTAGTCATGTATTTCGTCACTGAGGATTTCTTAAAAATAATGTGTAAAAATCTTGCCTCGTCTCGTTCCCGTGAACTCAATCTTGTGTCTCGTCCCATGAGTTAACGGTCTCATCACACCCCTAATAAGTAACTTTAAAAAGTGTGCTAAAGCGTACTTCTTTTTTCACAAGAGAAATCAAAAGAAAACTTGTTTGAAAATGGGTACAGAGAAACTCTGTAGCATTTCACTCCAAGAATAAATAATGTAAAAAAGGAAAGTAATTACAAAGAAAATTGGGTTGAATACAAACGCTTGATGTTTTATTCTTCAACACTGAACTATTTTCTGTCATAGTGTGTAGAAACTCACACACACACACCACAAATGCAATGCAATGTTTTGGAAGTGACAACCACATTTAAATTCCTTTAATTACAAATCAGGAAAACATTGTTCGGAGTAAATGTGGTTGGAATTTGTTGAAGATATCACCGTGTGCGTACAAAACAGGATTAAGAGTGGCAACTGTATTTAGCTGTAGTGTGTGCTTGGTCACAGAGAGCAAACAATGTTCCACACTTCTCCTCATGACTCACTTAATGTTGTAGTTCTTCATCCTCCTCAGATGACTTAAATCTCAAATGCCTTCAAGTTCAACCCTGCATGAAATCTTATCTAATTAAATCAGCATGTAAGACAACAAACAGCATGGATGCTGTGGGCGAGGTGCTAACACCTTGTGGCAACTTTACGCATACACTAAATTTGGATTGAGGAAAGGCAATCTTATCGTTTATGTGATGCTAATGCTCCATATCTGGTGCTTCAATGAAAAGCTGCTTGAATAACATGAATATTATTACTCAGATGATCATGTTTAGTGAACCGTTACGAATGCCTGAAGGATTACATTTTTAAAGTGCTTCTTTCTTTGTATACTTGGAGGTGACATAATAGAGTGTTTCTTCAGACACTGGGTTGATTTAAATGCACAAATATTATTTTTGTCATATGAAGGTCACATTTAATTTGGTCTAGGAAACTTTACACCACCTTCATTTTTTATTTAAAGGGTTAGTTCACCCAAAAATGAAAATTCTGTCATTTATTACTCACCCTCATGCTGTTCCACACCTGTAAGACCTTCGTTAATCTTCAGAACACAAATTAAGATATTTTAGTTGAAATCTGATGACTCTGTGATGCCTCCATTGGGAGCAATGACACTTCCTCTCTCAAGATCCATTAATGTACTAAAAACATATTTAAATCAATTCATGTGAGTACAGTGGTTCAATATTAATATTATAAAGGGACGAGAATATTTTTGGAGTGGCAAAAAAAAACAAAATAATGACTTATTTAGTGATGGCCAATTTCAAAACACTGCTTCATGAAGCATTGGAGCACAAATGAATCAGCGTGTCGAATCTGCTTTTTGGAGCGCCAAAGTCACGTGATTTCAGCCGTTGGCAGTTTGACACGCGTTCTGAATCATGATTCGACACACTGATTCATTTGTGCTCCGAATCTTCCTGAAGCAGTGTTTTGAAATCGGCCATCACTAAATAAGTCGTTATTTTGTTTTTTTTGCCGCTCCAAAAATATTCTCATTGCTTTATAAAATTAATATTGACCAACGGTGCTCACATGAACAGATTTAAATATGTTTTTAGTACCTTTATGGATCTTGAGAGAGGAAATGTCATTGCTCCCTATGAAGGCCTCACGGAGCCATCGGATTTCAACTAAAATATCTTAATTTGTGTTCTGAAAATTAACGAAGGTTTTACGCATGTGGAACGGCATGAGGGTGAGTAATAAATGACAGAATTTTCATTTTTGGGTGAACTAACCCTTTAAGATTTTTGCGAGTTTATATCTCGCAATTGTGTGAAATAAAATTTGTGAGATAAAAAGTCGCAATTACCTTTTTTATTTAGTGGTATAAACAAGCTTCTATAGTTTTGACATTGTTCATAAATTATAATGTCAGAATTGCGAGATATAAACTCGCAATTACGAAAAATAAAGTCATAATTGCAAGATATACTCACAATTCTGACTTTTTTCTCTCACAATTGCGAGTTTATCTCTCACAATTGTGAGAAAAAATTCTGAATTGTGAGATAAAATGTCGCAATTACCTTTTTTTCTTATTTAAAACAAGAAATTGCAAGATATAAACTCGTAATTTGTGAGAAAGTCAGAATTGTGAGTTTATATCTCGTAACTCTGACTTTCTCACAATTTACTTTTTTCTCACAATTCTGAGTTTTTCCTCACAATTGCAAGTTTATATCTCGCAATTCTGACTTTTTTCTCTCGCAATTGCGAATTTATATCTCACAATTGTGAGAAAAAATTCTGAATTGTGAGATAAAAAGCCGCAATTACCTTTTTTATTTCTTTTTTATTTCTTCAATTCTGACTTTTTTTCTCACAATTATGAGTTATCACAATTGCAAGTTTATATCTCGCAATTCTGACTTTTTTCCCCTCACAATTCTGACTTTTTTCCTCACAATTCGGACTTTTTTTCTCAAAATTGCTAGTTTATCTCGCAATTCTGACTCCTTTTCTCAGAAACAAGCTTCCATACAAAACAGAATGTGAAACAAATCACTTCAAAATGTGTACACAAATAAGGATTGGCCATCTGAACCAACAATTTTGCCTCTAAAACAACTAGCATGATATTTAAATTGTGCATCCTCAGTAGTTTTGCCAAATAAGCAAGAATTGTGAAAAATTTTATTGTGTGCATTTAGTATACATCTAGCTATGAAATTAGTCATAGCAAGACAAAACAATTATATCAGAAAAAAAAATAAAAAATTAATTAAAAATAAAATCACAAAAATACAGAATCATGTGAGGCATGCATATAGTTAGTAGACAAATTAAATAAACTAATGAAAGTGTTAAAAGTCCACAGGGTCAAAAGTGCCCAAAAAACACCCAAACACAGAACAAACACATGGTCGGGTGAACAACAGCCCGCAGAATTCAGCAGACATCTGAACGCTACATCTGTGGGCTGATTACAGCAGTCATCAGAGCAAAAGCAATGGCTGCATAAACACACTAATGTTACCTTAAATGGCATGTGTGCTTTAAACCACTTTCTTTTGATATCAAAGTGTATGTATTTAGCAAGCACATTTCCATTGCTTTTCAAAAAAGTATGAGCAGATTAAAAATTAGCCATTGAAATACTTCACATTTTAATTCTATTTTATGCTAATCATAAGTCTGATATCTTCCCAGTGGTAGATAAGCTCAGTCTTTGCTGAAGCGCAGGATACAGAAAGTGGGTCAGCCCTTCCTCTAAAGAGCTTCTGGCCCCTTCCTCTGTGGTACCTATTGAATTAATCACGCTTTACGCTTGGTCAAGCAGTGCTCCCAAAATGCTCCTTTTTCTATCTCTCTCCACTTTGCTTCAAAAGCAGCACAATACTGTCTCATTTTAATTCATATAAATGACCAACAGCCAAACATTGTATACAGTATCTGTGAAATTATGTTGTTTAGTAAAAAAAAAAAAAAAAAACAGTTCAGACTAAATTTTGATTAAATAAACACACATGACTGCACATTCAATATTAATTCAACTTTCTCTAAGGGATAGTTCATCCAAAAATTAAAGGGGTCATATGATGCTTTTTAATGTTTTCCTTTAGTGCATAATGTATCTGTTGGTGCAAGTATATGACCTGCAAAGTTAGAAAGCTCAGTCTCCCAGGGAAAACTCAGGGATTTATTCACAACACTGTTCCAGACATGCCTAAAAATGCCTAGATTGAATCTAGATATTACTTCCTCAAACTTTACGTCACAATGTGAAATATTAGCATAAAGCCTCCCAAAGGCATACACAAAGAAAGAAGGTGAGGTTTCAGCAAATGTCGCAGAGATGCTGTGTGTTTGGATGCGAAAGCAAAACAGTTTTTGTTGGGCCTGAGCTGGTCCTGAGCAGTACAATCCATAAGTTTGCTTGCGCACGGCGCATTTTACAGAGGACCTAAACCTGGGAGAGCAGGCTACAACACCAGCAAAGGCGGCAATACTCAGAGTACTTACCACCGCGAAACGTTCTGCTCAAGTCGTGCTTGCAAAATTGGTTCCGATCGATCGGCTTGATCATCCGCATTTTCAGAATCCGATTTGGGCTCAAAACTGATACGGTAAAACCCATGACATTATTAACTGTGTTTTTACAAATGCTTTAGAAGCTGAAGCTCTTGATATGGTAAGGGGCGTTATATTTCTGACACAAGCTTGAGATGTTTGGCCAATCACAATGTACTGGGTCAGCTGGCCAATCAGTGCGCACTGGGCTTTTCAGAAGGAAGGGCTTTGCAGAAATCTGTTCGTTTCAGACAGACTGAATAGAGGAGCTGCAAAAATGTACTGTATGTGTTTTTGAACATTAAACCATATTCTACTACACTCAATAATCAAATTAATAAACATTTAAAATAGCACCTTTTAAAATATGGCTCCTTTAATACAGGCATTTACTCGCCATTTACTCCAAACCAAGCCATGCATTTCTTTTGTTTGCGGAGCAGAAAAGTAGATTATTTGAAGAATGTTGGAGTCACAACATTAGACCCCATTTGGCTGTTTTTGATTTAATTGAATAGACACAAAGAAAGCGCTGATAGAATTAACTAAAAATGATAAAAAATTTAAATAAAGATGAAAATGAAAATATAAATATTAGATCAAAAACTTAATGCTTAAATGAAAATTAGAAATTTTGCCATGGCAGTTAAATGAAAATAAATTAAAGTATTCCAATTATTATAATCAAAATTGAAATAAAAATATATATATAAAAAAATCTAATAAAGTGACAAAAGCACAACAAAAATAAAAAACTTAAATAAAAGATAATTCAAAATATTAATAAATACTATAAAAGTATATGAATTCTATTAAAATAACAGTGAAGGACAGTCATACATGTCTTGAATGACATGATTAGGAGTAATTTTCAGTAACTTTCATTTCGGGTGAACTATCCCTTTAAGTTGCTACATTGCGCTGACCCCTAAAATGTGGTACAAATCTGTGTTATACACAGCCTTCAACTGGCAATGTTAAAATTTATTTAATTAAATTAAATTTTGCAGATGTACCTTGAGCTGCCAGTGTCCCGTAACTGTTTTGCATGTCCATTGTCTCTGTGCTCAACTTCACCTGTCTTAATAGCTAAAATCTCAATGATTATTGTCAAAAATATCTTAACTTCTGTGGACTTTCTAAAAACAATGGATACATGAAGACAAATTACATGTGTGATATGAAAAATATACAGATGTATAGACTATGTAAGATTTAAAGTGAAAAATAAGATTATTACAAAAGAGAAAAAAAAGATTATTCAAAGAACATTTAAATCTGGTGTTTTGATAGCTGCTATAACAGGAGAAGAAAAATAATAACCCTATTGCTTACAACGGTGTGACCTTGTAATAGGGAAAATAATAGGAGACAGAACCTGAGGCTGCAATTCACTCCCACACAACCAGAAACTAACAAACATCCCACTTCCTCACATGACCACTGCAATTTAAACAGTTCAACAATGAGAAAATAAATCAAAATGCTTTTTCAGACCATACAGGCTGTTTTTCTAATTACTGTGAAATGGAAAAAAAGTTCTTGAACATCAGGAGCCAGAAGACTACATAAACAAGCCATTTGTCAACTGCTCAAAGCTATTGACCCCTGTTGGCTGAATCACAAAACAATAGAAGTGTGGGTAACACTAGGGTACAATCATTTAAAGGTACACTATGTAACTTTTTGTGCTCATTATCAGTTCTTCTTACAAAACTTGTTTTTATTCTTACCCTTATTCACTATGGTAAGCTTAAGTGTTTGTTTTAGACCTGATGGGATATGGTTTTTGCAGGAAACTGCGTACATGCGTCACTCACCCGTGTGTGTCACGTCATATCCATAAATAGAGAAGAGTTGCTCCGGCTACTTTGATGTGTGTATAGTGTGGGAATGGCATAGGTTAGTTGTCACAACAAGTGAGAAAGGTTGACATGGAGCATGTTAAATCTCGAACCTCCAGGGAATCACCCATTTAAAAAAAATGAGAGTTTGCTGGCAAAAAGAAAATGCGAAAGAACTCGTAATAAAATGAAAATTAACATCGGTTTCTCTTTTCAGAGATGGCGCACTGAGGGATTTGAAATGTAAAAGCGACGGAGACGTTTTTATTACTCAACAGGTGAGTAATGTATTTTACTGAAGCGATAAATTGCCATAAGTAGCTCTCTAACAGAGTTCATTGTAAAGAATTAGCTATTCTTAATGTAGCACTGTGCTGGAATTTATTTTCAAGGAAGTACTTTGTCTTTTATTGGGTATAGCTACTAAAACGTCTTTAGCTAGTCAGCTTGAGATCCTTTCCATTATATCTCTTGAGCCTAGAAGTGATTTTTTTATGAGCAGTAGGATAATCTCTCCCTTGCTCTCTCTCTGTTTTAGTTGTGAGAAAGAACCATATTCATCTACAGCAGTGGTCTCAAACTGTCGTTGCTATGGAACCATGAACTGCGCTCTCCACGATAACGAAGTTTCAGCAAAAGAAAAATTCTAGTCCTTGCATTAGCTCTACTACTCTATATATTTATGGAGATAAAAAAAAAAAACACGCCCTGTACAGCTATGATCAGCTGTTCGGCTGAGCTTTCGATGTTGTTACGGAAAGGCCGAAGCTCATCGGTTGGTCCTTGTCACATGAACAGTTGGCAGTGGCATAGGTGTGCCTGTAAAAACAAGCATGCCGCACCACATGCGCGTCGCTTCTATTATGAACGCATTTGCCTAAATTACAGTAAAAGCACTCGCGCAAGTCCATTTAAACCACCGAAACACGTTCGAAAAACTGCGACAAACTGCATCTTGGACAAATGCGGCTCAGCTGTGTGAGCAGAAGCGTTACCAGGTGTCTGGCAAGAAATATAATAGTGTACAAATGTATTCAGGGATTGCATTTGTTCAGTGTTGTTCAGTGCAAAATTTTGATGTTATTTAAGCTAAAATAAAGTAAGGGGAAATATTTGCACTAACTGTTAAAACTGTATGTAACAATGATAGAGACACTGCTGTTTAATTTTTTTTAAGTATGGCAAAAATATGTTAGGCAAGGCAATTTTATTTGTATAGCACATTTCATACACAATTGTAATTCAAAGTGCTTTACATAAAGAAGAACCAAATACATAATAAAAATGGAACGCATAAGAAATAGAAAAAACAGTAATAGGGAATAGGGAATTCCGCTATCTGGATGGAAGAGTTAGGAAGTTTCAGGGAGTATTTTGTTGTCCATCAGAGATCTTGTTGTCTGGATCTAAACGGATCTATCCATTAGAGCGGATCTAAATTTTAGAAATGATATCTGATGTAAAAGAGAAATAATGCAAAGGAAAGTAAATTTTCTTGTGCTTGAATATTAAAATGGCCCTCCTATGAGGTGTCAATCACAGCAACGGCCCCCAGCCAATTTGAGTTTGAGACCCCTGATCTACAGTCACGCAGAGCCAAGCACAACCGAAACAATGTTCTTCTGCTAAATGCATGCAGTTACATAGTGTACTTTTAATTTCTCCTTTGACAAAATCATGATAATGAGAAAGGGCAAATACTGTAATGAAACAATTTTGCCAAAATAGTCACCTGACATTAAAGTTAACCTGAAATGTCGTTCACAATATGATGCATTTCCGAGTGAAACATGTGGGCCTATTTTAACGATCTAAGTGCATGGTCTAAAGTGCACGGTTAAAGTAATCCACTTTTGCTAGTTTAACGACAAGAAAAATGGTGGGCGTGCCCAGCGCATGGTCTAAATGGGTTGCACCTAGTCTCTTAATGAGTAATGGGTGTGTTTTGGGCGTAACGTGCAATAAACCACACAGAGTCTCATCTCCCATTCCCTTTAAAAGCCAGTTGCGCTCGCGCCATGGCGAATTTGCTATTTACATGGCGGGATTTGCAAATGGAAAAACTTATCTAGTGAGGAAACGTATCTGCTCATGCGCAAGGTTAAAGCGCACGAGCAGACCATCTACAAGACAAGGCGGGTTCCACCAAAACATTATCTTTATGCACACAATAATAATCGTTTACATTGTAATCCTTTTATTTTTCCAACATCAACTGTTTGACCATCATTCTTTAACATATTTTATTTTGTGTTCAACAGAAGAACAAAACTTGAAACTGTTTTGGAACAACTTGAGGGTGAGTGAGTGATGACAAAATTTAAATTTTTGGGTGAACTATCCCTTTAAAGTCAACATGAAATGGCATTCACAGCTCATTTTCTTTTCTATATATATATATATATATAGACTGGGACTTGATTTGATTAACAAATGAGACGCTTATATTTCAAAGAATTGTTTTAATTGGAAAAGTTTTCAACAAGACCAGAAACCTGTGAATAGAGTTTTTCATGTTGACTTTAAGGTAATGTTAAATCATAAAGACATAGAACAGCGAGTGTGGTCCTCTCTGGCAGAAAGATGGGGTAAGTCCCCGAACAAGTGGGCTGGCAGGGAGGCCTGGACAAATCAAGCGCCATGATTTATCGTGTTAAACACATCACTAGTCCTGTCAGTGTATCAAGGGCGAGAGCCTAACAAGAGGCGACAGTGTTTATTGGAGACACTGGCTCATGCGAGATTTCAGGGCAAATTATAGCCTGAGGCAGTTTGTCTTTTCTCTTGCTTTCGAAATCACAACCATGGGCGGGCATGAGGATGAGAGACAAAAAGCAACCAGGAAGAAGGGAGGTAACGGAGGAATAATCGGCAGTATAGTGTGGCGGAAGCAGCACAGTCATTCTTCATCGACCTGAAAGACTGTCAAATACTATTTTCAGAGGGCCAAAACAACAGCCAAATTAAATTGTTCATGCTGTCTAAACTATTTTTACTTGTTTTTTTGTACATTTTGTCCTGGTTTAGCCCTTCTTAATACAACAAATCTGGTCATTTAAAAAATAAAACATTTCTAAAAGTGATAAAAATAGCAGAAATATCAAAAATATGTTCACTTGTCGATCAAAGGTATTCCTCACCCCTTGCATGTTTGTGTAAATAATTAACTAATTTGATCACTCTTCCAGCCACCAGTAAGTGTTTTGTTTAACATGCACTACATTTAAACAATTCCACAGATTTTTGATGAAAACAGTGCAGAAAATGTGATAAGTCCACAGGATTTGACTATGTCTGGTTGGAAGATTTTAGATGAATCAAAAGGTATTTATGCTCAACATGAAAACAACAATAATCAAAAAGAGAATTTGCTGTTGTGGGCAAAGAAAAACTAGAGGATTAAATATGATATATGTAGTGCAACAAAATAATATGATTCCAAACAGGATTATGAACCCACAGCAGAATACTTCCACTGCGATTTACAGCAGGATCAAAAAGATCAAAGAGAAAAAAAAAAAAAGTCTTTATACATATCTAATAGCATTCTTTATTTTCTACAATAATAAACATATGGCAACTGAAAAGTCTGAATATTCAAAAATAAACACTGATGTATGCAAATAAGTAACAGACCACCCACTTCTAATGTCTTGATTTTCACATTCACAAGAGTTCATGAATGTAAAATATGTGCAAACGGTCCCCTTAATACCGATTTGAAGATCTGTATTATGATTGCGTCGGCTAAGAGAGGATATTCTCTCTGCTGATGAGGTCCTTATGATGGGTCATCGCTCTAACTGTGGGGAGGAATTAAATTAAAACCTCTGAATAAAGAGCAGGGTGGGAGCATCTGATCTGCAGCCATTAGAGATACAGAGAGGGAATAATGTTGGAAGATAATGTATGATTCCTACGACTGTTGCAATTTTATAAACACAGAAAACACAAAGCAATATAACAGGAGCAAGAGGAAAATGCTAAATATAATCTGAGTCTATCCACTGTCATCTGGCCTGCCCTAATCCTCCAAGGCAGTCATTACATTCGAATATAAACCGGCCATAAGCCTGCTTCATAATTCCACGCCATAAGGAGTTTTTGACTGCAGAAAGTGTTGCTTTCATCCTAAATTGTCATAAAATACACAATGAACTTATGAACCCTTTCGTAACCACTCGGTTTATGAATGTCAAATACTACATTGTGTACTACATTTTTTAATTGTACAATACTTTTTAATATAAATCTAAACTGCATTTTCAGATTGTGATTCTGTGATAATAGGATGGATGTTCCATATATAGAATAACACCAAGTATTTTAGGTAGAACGTTTAGGTAAAACTGTCATTTTTTTCATCACTTTTTGTTTTATTAAACATAAAAAATAAACTAAGAAGTGATAACTTAAAAATTATCATTATTAAAAATATTATTAAAAATACTTTATAATCTTTATATTTTATAAAATATATATTTTAAATACAGTATATTGACATTTTTATACAATACACATAACTTTGCAAATTGTTTAAAAAGAGAGCAATGTGGAATATTCATTTAAGGCAAGACTACAAGCAAAAACTTTCTGTTTTTTTTCATGCATTTCGGGCTTTTTGGCTTTTCATAAAGTGTTTTTTCAGACTAGTGGAAAGAAAACATCCAAAATACACTTTTATGTGTATCTTCTACAGCACTTTATCTATTTGCATCTTACATTTCAATTACAGTACATATCTTTAAAGGCCGTTTTCTCAAAAAGGATTTTTTTCTCATGCTCTCAGCCGGAAATCTCCACTTCAGTAGCACTTACATACACCAAACTTTACAGTTTTATTTATCTATATATTCTGAAGGTTTTTGCAGATGGGGTTCATTCATATATAATTTTTGTCTGATTTTATACAACATTTAATTCCTAGAAAAAAATTCTACATTTATTATTATTTATTTATTATTTTTTTGGCTGTTGACACTACTTTCTGATTTATAGTGATAAAAAGAGATATCCAAAATCCCCTATGCAAATCAGTGCAAATTTAATTAGATACTGCCTCATTTGCATATATAAACATCATCTCAGAAAACTTGGAATACAAAAAAAAAATGTTTGTAATTCTTAATGTAAATCAATCAACTGGGGAAGTATGGTGATCTCTATTAGTTAATTTTTTTACCCTGTTCACCTGGGTGTCTTGCCTTAATTAATCAAAATAATTGACAGATTAATTGTTTATTAAAATGGTTGTAAACTGGAGCTAAAAGTTTTTAAAGGGAGAATTTTAATTATCTTTCAAAAAATATTTAAAGTCATATCCTCCAGCTTACATTATGAATATACACAAACACTATGATTAAGGCAAAGCCAATTATGCATAAACCTATAGTCTTCATTTTCATTTATTGGATTCCCAGCTCATGCGCAAAATGAGCAATCACAAAGTCCTTGATACAGATAAAGTAATTTGCCCAATCAAAATCTTTCATGAGAAACATATCGATTAAAACGGCCACTCAGCCAAACATCAATTTCCTAATCATGCAGTACAAGCACACTATGTTAAAACCAAGTGATAATACAGCTTTTCACTGTAAAAAATGTAGGTTTTCTGGCACACACGTTCCCCGTGGGCATACAGCATCACCAGGGCTGGGGTCCCTTTGGCTTGGAGTTGTGTTATGAGGGAGGAGGGGGTGCATGAACACTCATATGTGAACAACTCTAGAGGAGCCTTTTGTTGCAGTACGCGTGTCTGCAGGGGCACCCTCCCCTACTCAGCCTGACAGGCGGCTCGAAAACTGTCAGCCCTGATCAGTCGCCCTTGCCTGGATCTCAACCCAAATTATAATCAAGAGCTCAGTCGCCCAGCAATGCCAATGCAAGATCAAGCAAAACCGATCCAGGGATCTGAGATCCAGGCTATCGGTACCAACGACCCATGCTACGCTAACGGCCTACTAATCGAAAGTGCCGAAATGCTAAATGGAGACACCTCTGGCCGTCTACAGGCATCACAGTGAAAACCATTTCTGAAATCATCGACATGCTGGCAGAAAGCACAATACCAATTTAACCCTGCATCTTTAGACACTTTAAAAAGCGTTTCAGTACATTATCTGCAAATAAACTGGCTGTTTTTCTAAAGAGTCTATAATGCAATGTGAATTAGACAATTCTGTGACACCAACAATCCATTAGACATGTTGGGAAGATAGTATCATGGTGACAATATAAATACACCAATTGAAACTCTTAAGGTTCTCAGGTTCAGAATAACCTAAAAAATTGTAAAAACGTTTTCTGTTCATACATAAATTATTAAAAAGCTAGCAATGGTTAGACTCTGCACCATTAGTTTTTTAGGAGGAAATCTCTTCCGCTTCATTGTGACAGATAAAGAACCCATGACGATAATTGAAGTAACGACGACGAACAAAATTGTGTACCTCTCTGGAAGCATTAATCAAAGGGCCGAACAGCGTTTAATGTTACGAACTGCCATCAAGGTTGGAATCGCAACTGAGACTGACACACAAGTCACAATCCTTCACGCCATACTGTCTGGGGCATACAGATCATTGTCGAACAATATACGGATATATCACGAATGCCACAACCTACAGCAAATAAAGCAAATCACAGACTACAGGGCTTAGACTACATAATTCCTATAGTTTCAAGAAATTTCTTCCGATGTAAAGACCATTTAATTTAATGTTAAATGGTCAAAAGTCTAAATATAGCCTATATATGACCCAAAACTGCTAGCAGTAGGAGACTTGGGGCTAGAAGAATGATTCCAATGGATTATTCCAAAGGAACATCATTCATAAAGATATTGTAAGGTTAATTTTTCAGTGAACGGACACACAGAACGTCGTTTCTTAAGACCAATCATAACTGACCAGGCCACAATGTTATTTTGAAACATAAGATTTGAAAATTTAAAAAGATTTACCTTCACAGAGCTCCTAACCGATGGCCACCAATATTGACGTTCGGAAAGGACTGAAATTAAAAACCACAGAGGGAAAATGATTTCTCCAGCGATCTCTTGCTCAGCCCCAATGGAACGACACCATTTGATTGGTCCTGGTATGAGGTCATGTGGGTAAGGCACTGGACACGTGATCCCTCACCGGATACAATGCGCAAAATAAAAAAAAAACGCCTAAATCCAAATTTCACTGCAGCAGTTCCTTGTTTGTCGACAGCATTATCACTACTTGGGCTGAAGTAAAGGTTTTTGAGGCTAGAGAAGTCCCACTACGCTCAGCGAGCAGCCCCAGGGGTATTGGGGGTGGAATAGGCACCCAAGACTCCAGCCGTCTGGGTATCTCCAGCGGGCAACACGTCAACGAAGCTGTACCCACCACTGTACATGCCCAGTCCTGCAGTCTGGTCCAGCCCAGGGTGTCTGGTCACCATCTGTACACTCTTACATCAGTTACTTTTGTCATTACACTGTATACTTGTCTGTTGTGACATTTAAGCTTTAACCTTCATATGTTTCCATGCCCCTTCTACCTATCCCTCACCGCAATCTGTCCTCATTTTTTCAGAGCTAAAATACGCATGGCATGAGCAATAAAACCAGGGGAACAGACATGGCCTGAAAACCAAGAGATTTAAGCAGGGTGAGGGGTGGCTTTCGATCAACATCACGATATCTGACAGTCATTGCGTCTACCAGCCATTTTAATCTGTCAGAGTAAGGAATTATTGGGAGCTGCGCTGGCACAATCTGGATTACAAACCCTAGGCTAATTCGCTTCAGTTGACCGGCAGAATAGGAATTAATCATGAATCACTGAGGTTAAAATCCTGTAGAATCACGACTCTGTTACAGGAACTACAAATTGTTACTGAGACAAATATCTCTTTCAATGTATTTGACTTAGCCACTTAAGGCATAGTACGCAAACAATTGAGAATCTAGGTACTCCTGAGGTAAGACATCAACTCAAAAGCATTTAACTTCGAGACCCATCAAATGGGTCCCATCTTCCGTTCTCCACTGAGGTAAATTCAATCCGGTCACTGAAGACAACAGAAACACTAATTCAAAGAGACAAACGTTCAAACATTCACAAAGGGAAAGAAACTTTTGAAGAAACCAAAATCAGAAACCCAAGATATACGTTCTAGCATCCTTACCAGTTAAAGGGAAGTTCTCAAGGTTTAGTAAGGACCAGAGATGGAAGACAGTAGGCAAATGAGAGGAATGTGAATGCGCCTAGTCCTATAAGTAAACTCGACCATTGCCCCCAGCAAGGTCAAAAGGCAGGGTGGGTTGGGAAGCACAGTGGAGTTGTTTGGGAACAGCATTGAGTTCATCATACACCCATCAATTGAGCAAGCTAATAGGCCTTGACGAGCATGAAGGAGACAAAGATACAACAATCATACAGAGTTTGAAAGGGTGAAGGGCAGCTGATCCCATAGAAAGCACAGTGAAAATTTTGTACAGAACATCAAATCAGTCTCTTGTTCTTCAAAGTACTCTTCTACCGTACGTCCGTCAGAGCTGCCATGCTCTGCAGATGCACTTCCAGGATTGATCAGTTTAACTTTGTCTGTAAGCCCTAATTGAGCCACAGGCCTGCAGGGTTTAATTAAGAAGCTCATTACTGACTGCATGACACGAGGACTGCTGTACTGGCTCAGTGCCTTTGCTTCGAGAGGCCTGAAAAAATCCATAAATCGCTGAGCGTAGAGGGAATGTGCAAATGCCTACGCCAGTACCACATGACAGCGGCCTCTTATTTTATGCACTCGAGCAAAATCTCTTTCCACTCAGATCCTCAAAAAGAGTTCTTCAGGATGTTATTAGTGACAATACGGGTTCCTTTTGACAGTGGAAAGAAAGGTTCGTACCCTACTATGTTTAAAATGCTCGAGGTCAATGTGAGAATAGTTCTTCCTTTCTAAGAGGAAGTGGATGCTTAAGACACATTGCCCTGGAGGTTTGGAGGAATTCTGTAGTTTAAGTGTATCCCTTGGCCATACCTTCACACACACAGGCTGAGGATAAGTGGAAAATTCTGTTGCCTCGGGTCTCAGTCATACTGTTGTGAACTGGCTTTTGCCCCTGCTCTAAAAGCTTTTACGCCACCCCTCTCATCCAGACCTAGCTAGAGTCGGTAATGGAAAATTTCGCCTGACCCTCCATTTGGTTGCAGTGAGAGCTTTCAATAATGGGACACCCCTGCAGCTAAAACCAATAGCTTGTGACATCCATTTCAAATGGATCTTTCAGAGTGGAACTGTCACCTTTATGGTGCATAAACAACCTTGGTAATTCACAGAGCTAAAACATGCAAGGCCATGTAATTTACAAAACTCAAAATGTTATGTGTGCTGCATCTCTGATGAAAAGTGTTTTATTAAATAATTAGTTCAACTACAAAACTACAAAAATTCTGTTATCATTTACTCACCTTCATGTCCTTCCAAACCTGTGTGAATTTCTTTCTTATGTGGAACACAAAATTTAAAATTTTAAATAAACTGTACATTTTTAAAGAATATTTTGTAGAAACTGAAGAATATTCGTACAGAAACACTTTTAGATGTGTCTAAAAAACACTAAAGACACCACTGATTACAAACAGGTGCCATATTTGCTTTAAGAGGTAGTGTGGAGGACCAGTTTTAATTAATAAAAACTTTGCATCATACATTGTATGACTTCAGAAGACTTGGAATATATAGTGCACAAGTCATATAGACCACTTTTATGAACATTTTAAGGTTTTTTTTTGTTTTTATTTGTTTGTTTGTTTGTAATTTTGAAGCTTGTCAACACCCATACCTACTCACTTTCTTTATATGGGGAGAAAAAAGCACCAGGTAACTCTTGAAAAATGCAATTTTTGTGTACCACTGAAGAAAGTAAGAAAAAAAAAAGCATGTCAAAGCAAGTAGTTTTCAGTGACATAAAGGGGAGTAAAAGACAACATAATTTGTATGTTTGGGAGAACTATTCCTTTAAGGGATGTTTTCATTTTCTCTCTTTGCTCTGAGAGAGGTGAATTTAAGCACAAAAACGTCAAAGATGGGCTCAAAGAGAGACATTTCTTATAAACCCTTTTGTTTATGAATCCTTCAAAAGGTCCCATTAAAGGTGCTAAAGAGGATTTTTTAGTCGACTGAGAATCCAGACTGAGTTTTTGTAATGAGCGCATGCATAAGAACAGCCCCCCCTCCTTCACAGCTCATTTCAAAGGAACGCCTCCCAAAACTCGTGCACGAGTATTGGAACACGAGTGTTTACCACCGGCATTCGCTGTGTCGTGTTAGTGGATTCATTATGTCGGACTCACTGCAGGCAACTCATAATCTGCAGTTGTTACTCCTGTCTCCTGACAAAAACATTGCATGCGGTGCCTGTAGAGTGTGTAAAGTTACTGGAGAGCGCAGCCGCGCTCGTCTCTCACAAGGAATGTAATGGCAGTGATTGACAAGCCAGAGGGCCAATCCGCGCAAGTCTTTCACAAGGAACATAATGACAATGATTGACAAGCCAGAGGGCCAATCGTTTACGCGATGACTGGCTGATGTTTTTAAGGCCCTACCTCGTGCACAGATGATGTATATTAATATTATTCCTTTCAGTGCACCTAATAAATAGTCTTTTATCAGTTAGTAAAGACAGTTTCAAGTAATATTGCAAAAATGTATAAAACAAAACATCCTCTTTAGCATCCTCTTTAGCACCATATAGCAGTGGATATGAACAAGAATGGACAGTTGGAAGGGATGCTGCATAAATGCATCTTAGTTGTATTAACAGAACTAATATGCATTTATGCAGCATCCCTTCCAACTATCCATTCTTGTTCAACTAAGGCTTATCAAATAGCTATCAAGAATCGGCAGATGTTTACAGGGATAGTTCACCATTGTTGTTCCAAACCTGTATGACTTTTTTTTCTTCTGTGGAACACAAAAGATGTTTTTTAAAATGTAATTTTTTGATCACACAGACTTTCCTAAGATGGGTGAAAACAGTTGAAACAGTATTCAAAATACCTTCCTTTGTGTTCAAAAGAAAAAAAGTCAGGTTTAGAATGAAAAAAGAGGGTGAATAAATTATGACAATTTTTACCTCTGAGTGAACTATCCCTTTCTTTGAAGAAACACCTCTGAAGAAAGAGACAACAACAGCTTCACTATGATACCATCATTTGTTCTGCGTGTAAAGTTTTGAATTTGCCATAAAACACAGAGGGAAATTATTATTTTTTTCAAGAAGTTAAATCTTTTATTCAGCAAGGATGCATTAAATTGATCAAAAGTAACAGTAAAGACTTGTATAATGTTACAAACATTTCCATTTCAAATAAATGCTGTTTTTTTAACTATCTACATGCAAAACAAAATCATGTATCACAGTGAAAAATAGCAGCAAAACTGATAATAAGAAATGTTTTTTGAGTAGCAAATCAGCATATTAGAACAATTTCTGAAGGATCATGTGACACTGAAGACAGGCATAATGGCTGCTAAAATGTATTCATTTTAAATTGCAAAAATATTTCATAATATTACTGTTTTAATGGTATTTTTGATCAAATAAATGCTGCCTTGGTGAGCTTAAGATATTTTTTCAAAAACATTTAACAATCTTACTGACCCCAAACTTCAACGGCAGTGTGTTTCATACACACTATATCAAAGCACTATTCAAACATGCTAGAAACAAGATTTAGAATGAAAATATTCTGCTGTGTGTTACCGCACTTCTAAAAAAAAAAAAAAAAGACCCCTATAAAATATAGGACTATAAGTAAATGCTTTCTGGGGAAAACACTTTAGAAAGCTTTTATTTAAGAGGCCAGGTGTATATTTTGAATGAAATGAAAAATAAAAATGCTAAAGCAAAAGCCAATTGCATAGAAGTACAATGCAAAATAATAATCTGGTGTGGAGATATTCAGATATTGTGTATCAGGAGGAAACAGGCGCTGCATGGTAATGTGGTCCATCCTACTAAGATGTCTGTTCAGGTCAGCTTCGCAGCACACTACATGGCTCATCCTTCCTTAAAGCAATGCCTCATCATCCTTCAAACAGTGCCAGTGATTCAGAGAGACCTCTGGAGTCTTCTGGGTCTTTCCTTCCTTGCTGTCCTATGCTATATCTTCTTGTGCGCACCAAGCCCCCCCTCTGATCTAGAACACGGAGCCCAAACAGTGCGGCTCATGTGGCCGGGTGCCGAGACCCAGTGACACAGGACTGAAGTGGCCGAGGAAGATGTCACAGTGACTCACTGATGAAGTTCTCCCAGAGTTCTCTTGCCAAACTCCCTCTACTTGTATACACTTAAGGCTATTCTTCATAGCATGTTTGACTCCTACTGTCTACACTGGCAACTTGAACATACAATACAGAAAAAACCAACTGGTGAGCCAAATATCTTTTATAACGGTCAATTGGATATATAGCCTACATTGCTATCGAAAAAAAAAAAAAAAAAAAGGATGATAAAATTGAAACTGCAATGTCAGCGAGGATGTAATTGCAAAGGCCTAAATAAATCAACGTGCATTTATCAGTGTCTGAACGTTTGTCTCAGGGGAGTTGTGAGATATCATACTCACATTCTGTCGAGAAGGCAAGTTGCAGAGTTTTGAGGAACAAACTAATTCTCTCCTATTTTCTATCTAGAAAAAAACTGGCCTGTTGCATGTTATAAAAATCATGTATCACAGTAAAAGATACATTAAGCTGCAAAACTGTTTTCAACACTGATAAGAAATGTTTTTTGAGCACCAAATCAGCATATTAGAATCATTTCTGAAGGATGATGTGACACTGAAGACAGGCATAATGGCTGCTAAAAATTCAGTATAAAATGTATTCATTTTAAAATGCAAAAATATTTTTAATGGTATTTTCTTGGTGAGCTTAAGAGACTTTTTTCAAAAACATTTAACAATCTTACTGACCCCCAACTTCAACGGCTGTGTGTTTCATGCACACTATATCAAAGCACTATTCAAACATGCTAGAAACAAGATTTAGAGTGAAAAGATTCTGCTGTGTGTTACTCAAAAGAAAAAAAAAAGAAAAGAAAAAAAGACCCCTATAAAATATAGGACTATAAGTAAATGCTTTTTGGGGAAAACACTTTAGAAAGCTTTCATTTAGGAGACCAGGTATATATTTTGAATGAAACGAAAAATAAAAATGCAAAAGCAAAAGTTGAACATACAGAAAAGAGCTGGCCTGTTGCATGTTATAGATATTATCTTGTAATTCTGGGGGCTAATGGAAGATTAATATTGCAGATATTTGTTCAAAACATAAAAAAGGTAATTGTGAGCTACTATAAAACAAAGGAATCACATTATTTCTGAGAAATAAATTCGTAATTGTGAGTTATGAAGTCACAATTACGAAAAATAATAAAGTTGCAATTTCAAGATAACTCATTGTGAGATATATACAGGTAGTTGCAATTACAATAAACAGTCACAATCTTCAAAAATAAAGGCACAATAATGAGAAATAGTTGCAATTCTGAGAAATAAACTCAAAATCATGAGAAAAAAAGTTCTAACTTTTCATTTTTCACTCAAAGCAGAAACATGCTTCATTGATTCTGGAGGCATTTACATCTTATGTTGTATTGCTATTAAGAACAGAATATTTAGTTGTTTCAGTCTATTGACAGCCCTGAATTATTTAAATTTTAGCTTCTATTTAAAATATTGAACAAAGCTTAAATGTACTTTATGATGCTTATGTACAGTATCGCTGGTTGCAAATCAATGAAATAGAAAACTACAAAAGCAGTGCAATAATAAAGGGGGGGGGGGGGGGGTAGTCGTCAGGGAAAAATTAGAACTTTATGCACACAACAAAATCTATAAAAGTATAAAACATGCTTATTTATATAAGCTTTCAGAATGTGTAGATCTATAAATCAAAGCCAAAATGCCTGCCTTTGTTGTTTTCTGGAGCACTGAGAAGTGTGTGTGTGTGTTTAATGCCCTGCCTTAGAATCAGTCAGACTGCATCAGCATCAAAGTGAATCATTAGTGGCAGAGGAAAGTATTGCAAAGGAAGCTTGAAAAGAAACAAACAATCCATGTGCTGTTGAAAAGCATGACTGTTTAACAAGGCAAATTATGCAAAACACAAAAGTGCATTTTGCTTGAGACCGGCTCAATGTGGCAATCGCTCTGGATTTCAAAAAAGCTCAGCTGACAGGCAGGGGTGGTTCTGGGGGGGGACTTTTGCAAGGTTGTTAAAATGATCAAATAAAGTGTTTTTTTTCCTTCTACAGAGTACCTCCCACTTTCACAGTGTTCAGGTTGACATAACAGGTTGCAGACTATTCTGTTTACATAACACATCCATACTGGACTTTAAGACTAATTGGGGAAAAAATGCTATTAGCAATTATTGATATTTTTTTTTTTATCCTACTTTTCTTCCCTCTGTGCACACATTTGCAATTTTAGACGGTTAAATGCGTTCCAAATTATCCACTTCATGCATTTTACTTATCATGGGTGCATTTCTGTTCTTAACATAACCAGGTCTCACTAAAACCATGATTATTTTATTACAACATTATATACTGTATTCAGTGATGTTCCTACTTTGCATGCTGTATTAAGGAATTATATGTATAATTTCATGTGTCGATTAAGTGATTCAAGACATACAATCATAATGGTCATAAACGATCCTAAATTAAGTAAAACAAGGTATTCCTCCTGTTTCTGGAAGCACTGGAATGCAAGTTTGTATGTCTTTTAAATAATGTTTGTTGTATGTAATGTAAGTTTGTATGTTATTCTTTTCTTTTCTTTCCTTTTATTTGTTTGATATGGACCTAAGGGTCTGGAATAAAGAATGAAATGAAATATATACTGTATATATGGCTGGTTCTGCCTTTAGGGGGCAGTTACATTAGTCTAGAACAGGGGTGCAAAACTCAGACTGCATCTGTAATTGCATACTTCCTTTATATATAGCAGGTGAAAAACAGTATGTGACGATGCGCCAATACCCCTTTTTCCAGGATTCTGATACTGACACTTTAATTTTTAGTACTTGCCGATACCTGTATTTACTGATAACTGTATTTTCATTGCATTTGTTATTTTTAAAATACTGGACAGAGAAATCAAAAGAATATGAATCAAATTAGTTGGCTTAGCAAATAGATATTTCCTTCATTTTCATACCCAATTATGCCTGTTAAAATGTATTGTAGGAGCTACTGATACTTTCACTGTTCATATTATTGCGCCATTATATTTTATCATTAATTTCATTTAATAGCACAAAAGCTGCTCCACCAGGGATCAAACAGTAAAGAGCAGTTTTAGATTTTCTGTCTTTTGTTGTTAGATTAAAGGTGCACTATGTAATATTTTCTGTCCGCTAGAGGCTGCTAGAGTTCTATTCAAAACAAAGGCGTAGCTTGATAACGCCAAGTTTAAGCACGGAATCTTGGGATATGTGGTCTTCATCTCAACGGTCGGTGGAATAGAATTGGGATAGGACTCAGGAACAAATCATGCTCATGGATGCGATTATTACCGTTACTGTAGTATGAAGCAGAGCAGGACCGAGGGTTGTGGGAGCTGAACGAGGCCGCTGGAGCGATTCCGCAACACACGCCGCAAGCAGCAGAGCTTTTATTATGCCACAGTCGCCGGTGCTGCTTCCACTTTTCCAGTCATGAGTATGAGGTAACGCAGCTCTGTTTAGTATATTAGATACATTTGAGTGTGCTGAAAATTTTATAACGTCACTCTGCTAGATCGATTTTAAAAATATCATATTAAATACTGGATGGCTTGTGTTGATAAATGGCATGCAATTAATTTTAAAATTTATGATGGAGAAAATGCTGTATTACTGTTACTAAAAATGAAGCATCTGATATCTGATCTGATATCTCCATCTGATGCTATGTTAGCTACTGCACAAAATAGCGTTTTTCTCTGAGGCATGGTAAAGCATGGTACGCAGAAAATCAAGAAATTTGATTTAAACAATACGACTAAACGTGTTGAGCTATATAACAATCATTTGTTTCCGATCTATAAATATATCAAAACAGTTGTTCCCTTTTCTATTAAAATATGTAATATATTAAAGTGTCTTTGGTGTTTCATGGTTTCTACAAAATAAACCAGAAAAAGAGGGTAACGCGGGTATGACGTAATTGACAGGCGACTCCTCATACGTCCCAGAGCCTTGGTTAAATTAGCAATTTTCTCACAATTTACAAATAGTTGGAAACATTTGGGATATTGTAAGTACTCAAGAGAATATATACAATATATATAACCCTGGCCTAGTGGTTTTTGGATATACTGCAAAATTCTTACATATTGCACCTTTAACATTAAAGACAGCAGTGGATTTATTAGGCTGCTGTCACTTTGAGAGCTGTGTGTATCCAACATACTGTTACACATGCGTTTTCATTCTCAACCATTTACATTCACTTAAGACATAACCGACTTTCATTTTGGCATAATTTTGTGTGAATTTGTCTGTTCAAGCGCAAGAAGAGAACTCAATTTAATAGGCTATTCACATGCTGTCTGAGAGGAAGCTTTCTGGGAGCTTGCTTTGGATGTTTGTGCACAGAAAACCTATTGAAAATGTCATGTGATTACTGTTATAATGTATGGAACCACTCGTTATAGGCTACAAAAATCACTTAACAGTTCATGTTTTTACTTGCACACATGATTTAATTTTAATCCAAATGACGCATGTGTGCTCAGTAAGCGATCAGCAATCAAGAGCATACAACAAAAGTGTGCACGCTCTCTCTTTACCATCAGTTAACGTTAATAATATCCGATGGAACTACAAATTTAGTTTAGAGCGATGTGTGTGAAAAAAGGAATGCCATCGACAAGCTAGAACTGAGGAACTTCCACTTCCGGCAGGAGAGATTTACAAGACCTCAAAGCTCTGAAATAGATGGCAGTGCATTTAAAAATGATTGCAGTGAGGATTTACACTATATGTGAAAGAACTACAACAATCTGATGGTATTTTAATCAAGGCTCACAATGATTTTCAATTTCGGTTTGTTGGCTCATCTTTCTGTACAATGTAAGTACAAGACTCTGTGTGCAGAAGTCCAAACAAGTTTTAAATTCCAATGAGCAATAACTGGCAGCAATACCTCTGCATGGTGATACTTTCGACATAACAAATCCAAAAAGCAGAATTCATATCAGAAAGCAATTTCAAGATTTGGTAAATATTGCAAGAGGGCATCTTACAATGACATGGGGCTTGACAATAAGAATGGCCTGATGCCCTGGGGTCAGTGTGAGAGAGTTTGGGTGCAGCTGATGGAGTGGTCACTTGTCTAATCGGACCAGAGCTGTGTTGACACTGTTGTTGATTTTGTACTTGTGTTTTTACATAAATTATAAAAGCAATTAGTAAAGTTTTATATAAACATTTGTATAATTTCCATATATTATTGCAAATTCAAAATGTAATAAAAAAAAAACATTTATTATTAAACATTATTTTTTTGGTTTATATATATATATATATATATATATATATATATATATATATATATATATATATATATATATATAACAAAAAAAATGTCATGTAATATATATATATATATTGTATCTGCATATATATATGCAGATACAATTATTATAAATATTTATATAATAAACAAACTGGCAATTTGGCTATTTATCTATGACTTTTTTATTTAATGAAAAACATTAATATGAAATATTATATACATACATACATACATACATACATACATACATATACATATACATATATATATATACACACACATATATTATATATATACACACAAATATATTATATATATATATATATATATATATATATATATATATATATATATATATATATATATATATATATATATATATATATATATATATATAGAAAAAATATTTTTTTTCTGGTACATATAAAAATACATTTCTAAAAACAAAATGCATTTTTGTGTTGGGTGACAGAAAGTGTTGCAAAAATTGTCATTCACTTCATGAGCCGATTAGAAAATGCTTTTGATTTAAAATGACTGGGAAAAAAAAAAAAAAAAAAAAAAAAGAGTCTATAACGGACTCACACTACAAAGAATAGGTGCTAAAGGAATCATGCAAATGTATTCTGTAGCTGGTAAAACAGTCATTCCAGTGAGCTTGAATATATATATTGATTTGCGGTGATGTTTACATAAGTTGCATGGTCATTGCCGTCATACGCTGCATACATTAAGAGAAGTTCAATGAGTTCAATGAGAGGAAAAAAAACATGCATCCAAGCTCTCACAAACAAACACAAGTGAATGTGCTCAAGCTGTGCACTATGAATATATGAATACTTAAGAATGACAAATTAGAGTCACGACCACACAACACACCAGACGGAGTCGGTCTTAAACACGGGTGAAATAGTCCATCATAAGTCAGGCTTTGACTACACTGGAAACATTAACTGTGACAAACTGGGGACTCCAGTCCCCGCTGAGCTGATAATGGTGGCACTGAGATGTTAATAAGAGTAATCTGCGTGTGCCCTGCATTCACTCATCCCACAGTCACAGATGGGCTTGCCTTTAATGTGTGCCCAGATGACAAGAGCATCATTTAAGCCAAAATACCCGAAAAGCCAAAGCATGTAGTCGAGACAGGAAGTGCTCCAGCATGCTAACTACCCACAAGCCTCTTCATCCATCCTCCCTGGACTCTGTAGAATTTTTATGTTTTTTGCGCCTTGTTTCGAATATTATTTCCCCAAGCAACCTTGGCTTTCAAAGAGAAATTTCATAAAAAAGGAGACACTCAAAGACAGGAGAACATTCTGTACTGCTGTCCCTGATTGAGGAAATGTATGGACATGTGGACCCTGTCAGAAACATCAGCTCTTTGTTCAGATGGGGGGGAAAAAATAATCAAACCTTGTTGTAAAGCATTTTATAAGTGAATCAAGTGAATCTGTGAAGAACATATCCAGCCTGGGGTGTAAAGCCCAAAGTATACTTCACTTTGTGCGCGAAGGTAAGAAGAGTATGCGCATGAACGTGTACGTGCACCGCCGGATTTGTGTCACATTTAACATTTTTTTCTTTTTTTTTTGTAGTAATTCTTTTATCCACATGGTGGCAACCATGCCCTGGGGGCGTAGTGCATAAACACTACAGACCGGAAACCTGCATAAATAGAACAGACCAGAACGCATGTAAGCTAGTTACAGCATCAATGGAGGCCTATATAGACAAGAGATTGTGTGAAGAGGTTAGAAAGTACCTTCATTTGTACAACTCTAGCATGAAAGAATACGAAGATATTTACATGGGTTGTAACTCATGGCGAGAGATTGCTCAAAACTGCGCATGCGTCAAACGCCTGTGTTCGAGTATGAGTCAAATGAAGTATACGCAAGGCTATGTGTTCAACTGTGCTAAAATGAAGTTTACTCCCAGAACTTTTCGGTTCATGTCTTACAGTTCAGTATGCACATGTACACCACAAATAGAGCCTAACCTTGTAGCCTAACCACCATTAAGCACCAGTCATGTTTTGTTACTTTTGATAAGAGACAAACTTTCATCTTTCAAATTCTGTCATTTTATCACGAAATTCAAACAGTAAATGCTGTTTTGACATTCTTTAATGTGATGTGACAGATCACTGTATAGGTGCCCTCAGAGTGTGACTCAACGTGATCATCTCTTCCTCTTTAATACTAGTTACAGAATAAACATGAATGAACATCTGAAGGTATGTTGAAAGATACAGTACAAATTACTGAAACGTATCATATCTCGTGTCATCACTCAATCAACGATGGAAAGACATCAATAAAGCGGCTTGTAAACAATGTCATGTAACATTACATTTACCTCAGGCAAGTCATTCATTGTCGACAGCTTGTGAGTTCACCAGAGAAATTAACCCTTTCGCTACATATATGCACTATATTAGCCTATTTATTCATTATATTTTACTTAACCTATGTTTTAGGTTTAGTTTTCTCCCCCTACTTTACCGAACACGTACCGTACCGAACTTCAAAAACCGAAGTACGCACCGAACCATCAATTGTGTGTACTGTTACACCCTATTAATATATCTAGGGTACACAACACACACACACACACACACACATATATATATATACACACAAAGTTATGTTATGAAACTCTAGATGGTGCAGGTAATAGGTCCTTTAACTCAAACTGCTCGTAATCACATTGCTCATAAGGCACAGCTGATTGGTTCCTGCTGTATCAGTGGCCAATGAGCTTACGTGCTCAACCTTCAAATACTTTTGCCTTAGCAGTGCAACACGCTTTCAGAAACCCTCCATCTTCCCCAGCTCCACCTGTATAGATTTGCTACGGGTAATTCATGTTCGCTATATTGTAAAGCAGAGGCAAGTCTTACTTGCTCACAGCAGCGTGTCGTGTATGTATTGTCAGCACCAAGTCCCGTACTTGATCTGCAGCAGCAGCAATAACCTACAGCAGCAGAAGCATAGCAGATCTATTCCGCCAAGACCAAACATATCAACATTGTCATACCCATTACCATGCCAAACACTCTGAGAGTTGTCATGACAGAAATAATATTATATATATATCATATATATATATATATATATATATATATATATATATATATATATATATATATATATATATATATATATATATATATTAGGGCTGGGCAAGTTAACGCGTTTTTATCGCGTTAACGCATTAATTAATTAACACCGACAATTAGTTTGTCGCGCGTTAACGTACTTTTTATTTTGAAAGTCCGTTGCTCACTGCGTTTGAATCGGTTTGAATACACATAGATAGACTGTAATGATAATACAACCGAATACAACACAAACCATGGGTCACAGGAGGGGCGGGATGTTTATCAGTAGGCTACTGGCTGCTTGGGATGAGCGTCATCACGCGTCTCAACCAATGAAAGCATTTGTTGTGTGCCTGAGAGCTACAGCGCAAAAAAGAAAATATCTGGTGCGGACAGAAAAATGGAAAAAGGTACCGACTGCTTATCACTCAATAAAAGAATCACATTGCTAAGTGTTTTTGAATGTTTTGATTTCGTTTATATAATTAACATTACATTTGCGAGTCTGACTCTCACTGCGCTCGTGAATTAGCAGAACTTGACGGGGACATTCAAATGCTTAACAAACGCTTCATGTGACCAACAATTCCGTACATGTTTATTAATGCATACTGTGTGGAGATACGCAAATGAGCCCAAAATATGAATGCAACACGTTTATATCTTAAACGGTTTCCTCTCATGTCATCTCAAGAAAACGCTTAATGCACTTAGACTGATAAAGATACCAAATTCTATTTACAAATAAAGCACATATGCAGAAAAACGGATGACACCAAAATATAAACTTTAATATAAATTTTCTTCATAATGGTTTTATAAAGGTAGGAAATTGCTTAGTGTGGTTGTCATTTGTTAAAATAAATATAAAAATACAGTGTGTTCGTGTCCGTCTGTCCGCTGAATTTGACCCATAATCTCTGATTCTCCTCATCTGTGATCATGGAAAAGGGGAATTACAATGACAAGTAGGCCTACTCAATATGCTCGTTTAAGCATCATTTAAACGTTTCCAACAAATAAATGAATCGACTTTTCTCAGTGTGTTAATTACATAGATTTATTTGGATATTCATACGATGGCTGAAGCAGTAGTGAGTGTCCAGCGTGCGACACGGTAACTTAAACAGATCAACACTGTAAACGAAATTCTACAAAACTTCAGTGAAAAAATAAATAAATAAATAAATAAAATGATCATGCGATGCGATAAAATAGCTTCTATTCCCTGCAAACGATACCATTAAAAATGTTAATGTTCAAATAATGGCAGAAACAAAACAAAAGGTAAGCAAGAATCCGTATTAATTTCAGTACGAGTAATAGAGGGCGATCCTGTCAAAATGGTGGCGCCGCCCCGGCATGCAACGAGGTGTGACGTCGGTTCGTATTCTCTATTGCACTTTTGTTCATACAGCAGTACTTTGAAAGAATAAAATTACGCAATACACTACTCTTGATTTCATTATTGAATTTTGCGCATGCTGCGATTAATCGCGATTAATCAGAAAAATCATGCGATTAATCGTGATTAAAATATTTAATCGTTGCCCAGCACTAATATATATATATATATACACACACACACACACACACATACTGTCTAACCTCAAACTTTTGATCAGTTAGTTTATAAAATGTTCTGTATTATCTTTTTTATTTTAAATGTAATATGAATGAAAAAAATGCAGAATGCAGAAAATAAGAATCTATTGAAAATCACTTGATTATCTTTATTTAAAATAAAGGTAATCACTGTCACAATACAGTAATGAGATGTTGGTGGAAGAATATGCTTAGTTACAGTATTATTTTACTGTACTGTATTACAGTATAGAAAACCTAATGGGATTTACATCCAGAAACATTATGGCAGTGGTTCTCTGATATATAAAATGACTATTGTTTTTTATTGAAGAACATACAGTTCTTGAATCGTATTACTTATTGACACTTTCTCTCTTCCCCCTCAATGTAATTCATCACACAATAGCCATGTTATACCAAGACAAATGAAGAGATTTGGTCATGTGATGTGTCAGAACTGGTTAAATTAGTGTAGTCTAGTCTAGCATTTCTCAACATCTAAGCAAAGCCTGTCAGGGTGAGCTCGCTCGCGTCGTGACACAGCTTCGATGTCCCCTTTCGCCACCAACACGAGCCAACGTGTGACACAAGCTCTCGAAGGTTCACGCGAGTTATTTTTAATGCTCTATTCCGCAGTCCCTTTGCTGATCGCCCTTGAGCAAAAGCTGCCAATGTGGCAAAACTACTTGCGATGACAAAGGACAAAAACTCCCTTTAGAGTTCCCTCTGAGGTATCTGAGACAGGTCGGTGGGAAGGAGAATAACCATGATGCAATATTATGTGCAGGGAGACGCCAGAAACCTCTGGAACTACCCATGGTGACAGATGCAAACACGATATCTTCCATTAATATTCATTAAGAAAATTATCCTAATTTCTACAGCATTCGCTCAGTCAGAATCAACCAGGCCCTGAACCGCAAGCACAGTCAGCAAGAAAGTCTCACGTCAAACTGGCTAAATATATCACAGTCAAATTTTCCCATACCACTGCAAATGACTCTCTCCTCCAGAAACATGCTCATAACATTCAATGGGGAAAAAAAAAAAAATCAATTCATACGCAGTGCTCAGAGCTTCCACGCTTTGAATTCAGCACAGAAATAAACCCACGCGCTTCAAGGCCTACAACAGTCAGCGAAAGCTCCCAGCCGAATGGATGCTGATTCATCAATAGATTGCTAACTCAAAAGGTCATCCCATTTCCTATAATGACATTTCCTGTTCAAAAATTGGGCCTAAGAGGAACTTGCAAGAACCAGTTGAGCAAGATTATAAGGATTAGAAGGGGTTCTAATAGGCACATGGACAAAGAAATGGCACAGTACTCACCAGAGTTGCAGAAAGTTGTGGATCTCAGGACATAAATGGGGAGATTGGACAGACGAAGAGGGGAAGAGAGCGCAGCTGTGTCGCTGTGCGGATCAGTTCATCAGCCTTTAGACTTCTTTCCAGGTTGATAACCGGCCCATTCTGCAGGCAGAAGGGCAAATCAAAACAACACACTGTGTCGTCATGTCAGTTTAATCCACATTTGTCAGTCATGCGAGGCTGCCATACGTTGCACTTTCTCCACATCAGGGTCTCTGTGTAGCGAAAGGGGGTTTGCCTCAAGAGCACGGGTGAAATCGCACAAGCCATATGTGCGCTGATTTACTTATCTCACGGTTAACTGAATCCTTAAACAGGAACATTGTGTAAAAAAGGCCAAAAGCGTCAGCTTCTAGTTAAGCGTCTAACATTTCTGTGGATGCACCACCTTGGGGGTTTTAACAAAAAAATCTGGCATGTTATGAAATTCATAAAAAGGTGAAATGGTCTCACTAACCAGATAGGGATCCCAGAAGTCTCTTGGGTTTTCTCTTCCAGGTCATGTGACCACGTGCCGTCACACTTCCAGACGACTTGGGTTCCGATGTCCGTCTGTCCAGTGTACCTCACCTTTTAAATAGATGCAGATGTGAGAGAAAACATTCACAAATACATTGATTCACAGAATTTTATAAATTCTACGCATTACCTGAGCAACTCCTTACTGTTTCTCTGTACAGGAGGTTTATTTATTTATTTTTATTTGAATTTAAAGGTTTTCTTCTGCGTGTCCAAACCAAGATTCTGCAAGAAAGAGAGGGGGGAAACATTTGCATATTATATAAAGTAATAAATAAAAGTTGGAATCCAATTCCATTCAATATATTTGCATGGTGCCCTTTAACAATACATGTTTTCATTTCATGTTATGTAGGATATTTTAATGTTTCCATCACATAAGTCTTAATAAATTGGGAAAAGTATTAGTAAAAAAAAAATATAATTAAACCATCATACAACTTCGTAATTAAGTGAACATTAAATTGATTTGAGCAGATGTTGTTGGTGACTGGGGGGCAATGTATTATGAAATATTTGAGGTGTATTTCAGATTTCATTTTCTACATGAAATGTTGTTTCAAGCCAAAAATGCAGAAATTGGTGTGATCAATTTAATAATTTAAAAGTGTTTATTATTATAATAGTATCATATAATATTGCATTTTTATTATTTTAAAATATTAAAGTCTTACATTTAAGAGAATAATTCTATTTCTGTTTGAGCAAAAGTCTATTTGTATAAGACCATAATAAGACCATAAATTACAACACAAGTTGCAGGAGATCTGTATTGTTCCAGATTCACATTCCATGTCTAACATACAAAACTGCATAAAAAAAAGAGCTTTTAATGAGCTTTTTTTATATATATTATTGTAATTGCGACCATCTCTTACGTCTGTGACTGCACTGCCAAATCCAGCCTTCAACTCCAAGCAATGAGAAATTCCTTCAAAAAGACAAGGAGACATTTATCAGCATAAGTAAATGAACGTCTGTATCTGTGTGTGTGAAAAGTGCTCCCTCTAATGGTCATGTTTTGCATTGTTTAACAAGATGGTGATGAATTTGGTTCTGGCTCTGTAGGATATAAAAGTGCTTATCAAATATATGATATCTGTTATAAAATGGTTAGTTCGGACTACATTTTGTTTGGATGAGCCACCATTCAAATCTGCAGAAAAATGCCACTAAACATACTTACGACCGCACATTTCATAATCATTCAGCAAGTTACTACATTAATCTTCTGTCTTATTACCAAAGCATCATACAATAATTTATCTAGTGAGATATATTTATCCGGAATAGCCATGGCAGAGAGAGTGAGCCATCTGAAGTTCTGAACACTATATCAAAAACTGAAGCTTGACCCGAAAACACAATTTACAGTCCTTAGGGAAGACTGCCATCTACTGGCAAAATAAACTACTGACACCTACTGTCAATCATTTTCCAGTTTGATTACCATTCTGGAAAAAAAAGGAACATGCAGACTTCTCCACATGTAATATATTGGCAGAAGAAAAACCTGCTAAATATTTACCCAGTGTGGAGCTGGTCCAAAAACCAATTTGGCCAATTTATTTAGAGGCTTCAAGCGGATGCAGATAAAACACTTCGGTCGTCAGCCTGTGAGCGATTGTGCAAACCAGCAGTTAATCAGTTCCTCTAAAGGCGCTTACAATCTGATCTCCTGTTTGACATGGAGCCACTTCAGAGGGTCCCCAAGATGAAATTCTATAATGATGTAGACTGAAATTTAGCACAAGGGCTCGACACACAAATCACACTGTATTAATGTTTAATGATCTCTAAAAGCTTATATTCCTTTTTTGCTTTCTCAGGGTCCCGCGTCCTGGAGTTTACAGATTATCACCTGACCCCTACTCAAGGACTGTCCCAATGCGATGGCGAACACACATCAGTGAGATTAAAGATCTCCGTTGTGATGGCGGTTACAGTGCTCATAAGATCCATACAACACACAAGTTATCTCCTTACGACACACAGCCCAGAGAGACAAGCACACTCACTCTAGGCACATGCATGATGTAAGTGCATATTTAATACAGCCGTTGGACTCCTTTGTTACATATTACGCTCAACGAGTGAAGCAGGAATTATATCAAAAGACAAGCACATATGGCATACGCATGTTTACATTTTGCTTTTCCTACAGGCGATATTTCAGACGAACAGCTTTTATAATATATTTACAGATTTTCAATACTGTAGCAGTCAGTCAAATCTTTTTTTTCTACCATAAATGAAATATTAATAAGATCTAAACTATTTATATTGTGAGCATTAATAATGAATTGCAGCCCTTTCAACATTGTGCTTCAAAACGTAATATCAAGCCTGAGAGGAAAGCAGATATTTTTCCATTTTCATTTAGCCGGGGGGGTAATAAATTAAGAGGGTCTATGCTTTGCTAAATATTGTAAAAGCACCTAATGCATTAATCAAATAAGTAAATCTTTGTGGGCGCTCGGAAGGCAATAAAACCAGAGCAGCACAAAACAGTGCTATTGAAATGTGTTTAAGCGTTTCATTACTTTCATTTACTAATAAATAAATGAATCAACTTGGAGACACTTCGCTGGCTGTAAAATTTTAGAATCAAATGACATTTTGATGGAGACGTTAAATGGGGAAAGATCTCCACGGGGCTTTTAGAGAAAGTGCAGACTCTTAACTCCGTCATGGAAAAAGTCAGCTCACTTCTGCCGGTGTGCAATTTCATTAACGCTTACATGCAGGCAGTCATTGATTTGCAAAGGAATCTCTCTAAAATGCAGGTCTAATCAATCAAACGTCTCCATTAATTTCAGCCAGGCCTGTCGCTTGAATTCACAGGGCCTCGGATGAAATTTTTATGGGTGGACCCAAGGAAGTTTATAATACCTGGAGAAAGCTATACTTTAGCTTTCCCATTCATCTCAATGACAGATGTTTGGCTGGCCAAGACCCCCCGGAAGAGTGCAATGAATGGCCGACGATAGAAAAAATATGTAGATACACCAACTACCAATATAATAACTAATCTAATTATGTGTGATTATTGTTTGCATTTAGCATTGTTTCCACTGTACAATTTAACATGAAATATTTATATTATTATTATAAAAATAATAAATAAATAAATAAACAATAATATAAAATACAGTTATCATCATTTTATTACTTCATTTGGATTCAGTTCCTTTCGTGTCCCCAGTAAATATTATGATCTTACTGACTAAAGATGTCTAAATCATTAATAACACCAATTGAACTAAGCACATTGAAGTTGATTAAAAGAAATCATTTGAGACATTTTACAGCACAATATATCATAAATTTGTTCTTCTCTATGTAATCTATCTCTATATTATCTGTCTTGCGTAATAAATACATAAATAAATTGCATGATAAATACAACACTTACTATCCATAATTTTTTCCATTGTTGTCAGTAATGATTCTATCTAATGAATAGAGCTTTTCCAACTATTAAATTTATTTTAACAATTATAATAAAAGGTTTTTAGCTTGTCCCTCAAGTTATTGTCCACTCTGTTATTTTTGACTACTTTCCCTTCAAATGAAAGTTGGAAAAGTTAAATGACATCAAATCATAAAGCAGTCATCACTGAAAGTGAGTGAGATCCTCTATTAAATGGTCTATTTTGACAAATTTTATCTTTCAAATTTGATGTGGTCAACCTCGTTACATCCACCCTGTCAAGGGAAATATGAAAAAAGTTAGTAGAAAAATCTTATTTTTAAAACTACAATTTTAAAACCTTATATGTTCACTTCTTTTTGCTCAAACATGGTGCTCAAACATTAGCTCAGAATGTCCACTCTGGAAAATCAGAAGATCTAACAGAGTGGAGACTGAGAGTGTACATGGAGATTCTGAAGGAATTTGGGCACCTATTAAATCCAAAACTTTTACAAGGTGTTTGAATATAAGTATGTGTTGGCAGTGTGTGAACACAACCACCCTACAATGATAAAAAAAAAAAAAATCTCCATTAAACTGAGGCAGTCTCATTAGACATGCCGCTTTGATTTTCTGAGCAGTGTGACGTCACACTGCTCAGTTCCCGCCCACGATCACTGACTGACAGTCCTGCATTACCATAGTTTCCGCCCTCAGCGAGCTGTATGCTGTCCGCCATTTTCTCCTCACTCAGCAGCTGTAGCGACAACAACATCTGGTAAGTAATTGAGATGTTTTGTTGTTGGATGTACGAGTGAACATAACAGTCTTCATTTACTGACATCTGAGCGAACGGATTGGTTTTATTTTTTGAAGGGAATGTGCCACATTTCTAATATACACGATTTCTGTAATGTTGCCTGCTATTTACATTCACACACATAACTGACTGTTTATGTGAACTGTGTGTGTTTTCGACAGAACCTTGTGTGTATGACAGTTTAAACAAAACAAAAAATGTGAAGGAGAAGTTACTCACGAGAATTGACGTCTGACAGCTGTCTGTGTGCGTGTGCTTCAGATAAGTGCTCTCAGAAAACGATCCATTAGAAGTTTAAACTGATATGGTGTGGAAATAATAAACTTTAATGAAAGAAGAACTATGCTATCCGGGAGTGTGATCGTGATATAGATGATAATATAAACCAAGCAGATGTCTTGTTAATATTTGTTAGAGAATCCGATTGGGGCAGGAACTGTGATTGTGGAGAGGGGGCGGGGCACAGCAGCTCATTTGCATTTAAAGGCACATGCACGAAAACAGCCTGTTCTTGACTGTAGTCAGAAATGGGTATTTACAACATGGATTTATAAATAATCTGAGGTATTTTAAGCTGACACATTTTGGGGACACCTGAGACTTAAATTACATCTTGTAAAAATGGGCATAATAGGTGCCATTTAAAGTTGAAGTAGCAGTGTGTTTAAAGTTCTTTGGTAATGTTTTACACATTGTTCAAAATCCAGTGCAAGGCTAAAGTAATATTGTAACCAGTTGTACAGTATGTGAGAGATAGGACATCATTCATCCATCCATTCTTTATACCACTTGTCCACCCTGTTATTACTTTGTCCACCCTGTTAAGCGGTTTTATTTTTACAATAATTTCATAAAAAACAGCAAAATACATTAATAATTCAGGGACGATGAACATTTATTGGAGTATCAATCAATGTAGTACTTTAAAAACTTGACAAAAATGCATTTGAGGCATTTTTATCTGAAAACGAAAAATGTAAAATCATGCGTTTGTGAGTAAGTCAGTAAAATTCATGCATAATATCTATATTTTCTGATGATTTATTAACTGATAAGCTTTTAAAGCAACAAATTGACATGAGTTGTCTAAGGAAATGTACACAACGGCCATAAATTAGACTAAAACTGTTGTTCACTTGTCCTTAACAGGGTGGATATTTTTGATCTTCCTTTTCATTACATTTTGTTTAATAAATGGTTAAATTCATTTATCCGAGCTTGACCAAAATTATCAAAATCAAATGTTTTACATCGACCTATCATGATTTTGATTTTCTAAAATGTATGATGTCCAAAAGGCTTCAAATATCAGAAATGACCCATTATTATTATTATAATGGATGATGATGATGAAGATAATGAAGAAATATATAAATAATATTATATAATAAAAATATTAGTATAAATATATACTGTATCTGTATATAATTATTTCATAGATAAACTAAAAATACATTATTTGTTTAATTTAATAAAATATTTAATTATATTATGAAGAAATATAAATATACATATATAATATAAACAATAAAATATTATATTTAAAAAAAAAAACCTGATTTAAACTAAAATGAAAAAGAAGAATGTAAAAGCCACACGAAGAGACAATTAAGAAGAATAATGAACAGTAAATAAGATGTTCTTTTGATATATAACTGAATACGTTTAGATTTCCCAGTATTTCCCAGTATCCCAGTATTTAACGGACGCAAAGCAACTTTTGAGTTGAACAATCACATTTTTGTGATACCAGGACTATACATCAAGTGTAAATTCTCCCAGTAATATCAAAATTGTTGCTAACTGTATGCCACCATGCAATAAAGAAAACACTGATGAAAGCTCTTTTTTGCCCGGTAATGAAAATAATGCGGGCGTGACGGTGTGAGAGAGTTTGTTGGTTTGCTTTCTCATGACAAGATGCTTTGAAAGTCAGTTTGAAAAGTTGAGCAAGGTTTAAAAGCGAGCTGCAGTTTCAGCAGCCCGAGCACAGCGAATGGAGCCGACCAAGTGCAGAGGGATTACACAGGAACAAAACAAGTCAAGAAGCAGTAAGCATAATGTTAGGAGAACTGCTTATGTGCAGAAACAGTCTGACAGGGCTGTCATTTATACACAAACACCCAGCAAAGGAGCTTAGAGGAACCTTTAAAAGCATTTCATCTACACCAGCTTGTTTGACTTGCCACCTCTTTTCATTCTCTGCAATAAAAACCTGTTGAAAATGCAGACATTAGTGCATAATCATGCCTTGAGTCATAAATCTAGAATACAATATCACTAGAATGATATAGAATCACAAATGACTTTCTAGGTATTAGAACTGCAAGATTAAGTAAACAAGTGACTTATTGTATATGGGTAAATAACAAAGATGGCAGAAAGGTATTCATGCAGGATTCATTTCTCAATAAAAGTTTTGATTTAATGAACAATATTTTATATTTTTTATTACAATATATATTTATATTAAACTCTCTGGTTAGTCATACATTTTAATTTAAGCCTCAAAAAAATGAATGAATATATCACTTTTAATATAAAATCAAGTCAAATGTATTTGTATGGCGCTTTTCATAATACAAATAGTTTCAAAGCAGCTTTACAGAAAATCATGATGGTAATGTTTACAATATCTTAATATATTTATGCCTTATAGTCGCATTTACTAGATTAGAGCTGGGCAATAATATAGTTACTTTTTGCGATGACTTGATGTGTACATGCCGGCTACATCTCTTTAAAATCTCTTAAACAGTCATTTACTACTGAAGTACAAGCATTATTCTGAGTTTTATTACATCAGACAATGTTATGTCAGGAATATATAGCAAACTCCTTATTTGTTGAAAAACATGACCGATAACATAAATTATAAAATTTTTGACAAACATAGTGGTACACAGTGTTGGGGAAAGTTACTTTAAAAGTAATGCGTTAATAACTTTTTTTAAAAAGTAATGTGTTACATTACTTTTGGCTGGGCTTGCTTGTTTGTTTTTTAATAACAAAAAAAGTTCACACACCAGAAGAATAGGAAGCAGCAAAAGGAAGTTCAACACTTTTATTTCTAAATCTAATCTAAATTAAGTTTTGCATATTAGTGTTGTTGAATTGGATTACATTGATGGTCAGCAGCAAAGGTTAATAAACTGAGACCAAAGCAATGGTTAATAAAGTGAGATTAAATACATAAAGTATATTTGTGTAATTTAATATAGTTGTATGTTATAATATATTATATATATATATATATATATATATATATATATATATATATATATATATATATATATATAGTTATTATTATATAGTTGTAATATATGTTTGCATAAAATTATAAAATTGCATTCTACAGTTTTTATTCATTTTGAGGAATACTGAATGTTTCTGTGCAAGTGAGAACTACAATAACCATCATATTCACACAGCGCACACAACACCTCTGCACTTTATTTCTCTCAACATGGGGACAGGAGAGCTGTCAGTCAATAAATGTGAAAAAGTAACTGATATTTTGTCGTAAATTTTAAAATAATGCGTTACTTTACTAGTTACTTGAAAAAGTAATCTGATTACGTAACCCAAGTTACTTGTAGTGCGTACATGCCAGTATATTTTCACAGGGCTTGATCTTTTAGCAGTCAGTTTGTCCAGCACAACAAATAGAAACATGAAATTAATTAAGAAGTTGTCTCAACAAATTACCAAATCTCTAAAGGCATCAAAACTAAGGTGTCAATGTATTCTTGAGAGAGTGCTTCTAATAAACTCATAAGTGTGACAACTTAATCTAGAATTGAGCAAAGTCTGTGAAAAATGAAGTGATGATTTAAATGCTTCAGAAACACCTAATACTGAAACTCATCAGCAACTATACAGTGCAGAAGCTTCATTAACTCCTAAAATTAAACTATACTGTAGAATTATTGCATTGTTAATACACACTACCATTCAAAAGATTGGGGTCAGTTTTTTTTTTTTTTTTAAGAAATTAATACTTTTATTCAGAATTCAGATTTTTACTGCATTTTTGATCAAATAAATAGCCTTGATGAGCATAAGAGACTTCCTTCAAAATCATTTAAAAAAATATCTAAACTTTTAAACAGTAGTGCAAATACTAAAATACATTAAATTAATGGATATTTCTCTGTGCAAAGTAAAAACAAATAATGATGTTACAGAATTAAAAGGATTATTTTAATATGAAAATGGCCAAACTATCCTCACAGCCACACACCGACGCCTTTCCTCACACCTCTCAATGTGCTCTGCTCTACATGCAAGTAAGATAAAAGGCTTGTATGCCAGTTTTCAATAGCTGTATCAGCCTTTCCGGACACATGCGTATTACCCAGACGAGTCATTATACTTTATATGCCCTTGGCCTTAATTGAGAGCTAATGGCATTTCATAGATATCCTTTATTTGACCCCTTTTGTGCTGAGCGGCTTTTGTATATTGCGGTTTGTGCTGAGCCTCAGACAAGAGTCAGTCCCCCAGAAGCCCCTATTCCACCTGGGTATCTTTGCCTGAGGGAGACCGTTGTCCCATAATACCCTTCACAGTGTGTGTGTTCTTATGGGTGGGATTCTTCTGAAGTCGCTCGCACAATCTGTGAAAGGGCAGAGCTTAGTACTCCGGCCCAGAACAATGCAGAAGAATGCTATAAAATACTGCTGTAAAACACAGACGATGAAGGAAGTGGCCACACCACAAAATATGACTTACAGTAGTGGTCATAATTACAGTTATTGATTATTGACAGCCAAATGCTTAAATGTGCATCTCTAACAATCTGACTGCATTTGACTACATCTGATTGATTTTGTGTTTGCAGTAGAGATGTACGATTAATTGTTAAAAGATTGTGATCTCGATTCAAACACCCACACTTTCTTATTTCTAAATGACTATGATTGGGCTATATCTATTAAACCTTTGACAAATACGATCACAGCGAACATTCAGATCTGTGTTGATGCTGCCACTGACCCAGAGAGAGCAGTTGTTATGAAACAGCTTCACGAACAGTTGTTTCAACCACAGTATCGTTATTTCTGTGTTACAATAACTAAAATTAAATCACAGAAATACTGGGATAAAAGTTTATAACTCGAATATAAACACTGATGTCTATGGCAGCAATCAAAATAGAGTAAATCACCTTTTGAAAGTAACTTAACTCAAAAAAAGACCAGTAGGTGGCGACTTTTTTACCAAAATATATTACTTTTGTGAACACCTCACAACATTAATGACATATTTAACTTATATTAATGACATATTTAATCTCAGGCATCAAATCCCTATTATTATTGGTCATTATTTTAAGTTATGGACACTATGGGAGCTCTCTGAATATTATTATAAAATGTATGTGATAAAATCAACATTTTCCTATTAATCAGATGTCCCTCACACTAATTCAGCAATTGCAAATATAAAAGTTACATACAATCTCACACTTTTGCTATACTAAAGCCTTAAATGGGCACTTTTTGTGATGGCAACCTCATTATTTTTGCTTAACTTCAGAATTTGAACTAAAATCAGTGTTCTTATCAATGCTCTGAATATTTCAGACAGAATTCAACTAACTTTAAATGAATTTTTCATAAACAAATAATAATAATAAAAATGTAGGCGTGACGGCGTTGACTGTGACAGGGTTGTGATTTTTTTGCCCAAATTGGCCACTGCTCTAAATCTAGTGAATAAATAGAGAGTGTGGCATGCATGATATTAAGAAATCATGAATAATGTTGAAATAACAAAGATCATTTTCCCAAGTAATAGTTTTCTATCTTTAATTGATGTAACAGGGTTGAGTTGTCAAGCTTGACAAACACAATTTCACAACATTAGTTATAATTATTAAAGAAGGTGGTAACTTGCCTGTATCTGCTCACAATGTTGTTCAGAAGACTTCTATGATGTCACTTCCTATTAATAATGTCACATAAGTATCAGTTCATCATTTTTAAAGGGGGAGAATAGTTTGTGTAACAGGGTTGAGGGGTTACTGAGGTACGGAACTAAATAATGTGATTTAAATAAATATTCATGAATTTACTTAAAAAACAACAACAACAAAAAAACAACATTACCAGCAAAAAAAGCACAAATGGATATTTATGGCAAATGGCAAAATGTATGGATTTTTTTCTTATTTTATTATTCATATCCCAAGTACACTTTCATAGAAGGCCTTAAGGGACATGACAAAATAGGCGGTGTCAACTGAAAAAAAAACATTCAACAAAAACATTCTAATATGAAGATAAAATGTAGGTCATGTTTTTAAACATTATTAAAAGAGACATTTCAATCAATACAAAAAGCTTTTAAAAATATATTTTGGTGACCCAATAGATAAAATCCACTGAGAAAAGGTCAGAGGGACTCGTACCGGTTTCGTGGAATGACTCATGTACTTGTCATTGAATCATTCATTCAAAAGATTCGTTCATAAACGCTGATTCAACCAGTTATGAAATAAGTTATGTCTTTATGAGTAAATCATTGAACCATTCATTCAAACCAATTTAATAAAAAATAAAAAATGAATACAAATTTAATATTTTTTGTCAGAACCTCTAGTAAGCAGGGCATGACATTAACACCTGCCAACCCGTCAAATGTGGGTAGATTTCAGCTGTGGCAGGTAAGACAGCCACTACTAGCCACTTTAGCGGGTTGAATATACTTTCAGCCTACAGCCAAGATCATCGTATCACAAAATTACAATTCAATCACAATTCTTTATCGATTAACTTGCTGTTAGTGAAGGCGGGATAGGCGGAATCGTGCTGAATGACACATAGCAGAAGCTCTCTCTCTCTCTCGCACACGTGCACGATCAGATCAGTTCTCCTTGTGCCTGAATAGTCAAATACACGCACACACAGACGTCAAAATGCCCATCATGTGGAGTATCTTGCATAAATACAGTCGGTTATGACTTAAGTGGATGTAAACAGGTGGGTAATAACTGGATAATATGTGTCAGTATATTACGTCCGTGCATTCAGCAGCACAAAAATGTCTCATATTAGCCTATGCTCATATTACCCACCCCTTTCCCAACTGTGCATACCAGCTGATATACAATGTAGTCTTGATTTGGGTATTCACTCTGCATTTGAAAGTTTGAAAGGGTTTAAAATCCTCTAAATCAAGTAAAATTACTCAAAATCAAGTAATTTAAGCAAAGTCAACTTTAATCATATAAAATATAATTTCCCAACAGCAAAATTGTGGCTAGTGAAAATGCTGAGTGGCTAGTAACTTTGGAAAACCACTACTCACAGTGGCTGGTGAGCAAAAAAGATAATGTCAAGCCCTGCCTACTAGTAAATGATATTCTGTTTAGTTGTCTATTTAGAATCGTGGGAGAGATCATGATTTCTATTTAAAAAAAATAAAAAAAATCATGATTTCAATTAACCCAGAATCATGCAGCTCTACTTTCCAGCAACACAAACTGACATGCTTGTTTTGTTGAACTCCATATGTCATCATTTTATAAACACTGCAATTACGGGTCCTTCAATTCTTAAATGAATAGTTCCAAAAAGCATCTTTAAATTCATTTACTCATCCTCATGTCATTTCAGACCTGTATTGTTTCTTTCTCCTTTCAAAGGCAAAAGCAGATGTTAGGTGGGATATTGTTTACACACTGATGTTTCCAATGAAAGTGAATGGGGTGTTGTCAACCTCTAAAAATAACAAAAAAGCACCATAAAAGAACAATAAAACTATTATGTATTGTATGAATTGCATGCAATATTGCAAGCCTCCTGAAGCCATATGACAGGTTTATGTGTGGAAGAGACCAATATTGAAGTCACCATTCACTTACGTGCTATAACCCTTAAATCTCATTTGTATAATTTAAATATGCACATACAGTGTATGCATACATAAATATGCCACATGCTTGTTTGATTGTGCAAATTATATATAATTAATTATTGCATTTATACATCAGAATAGGGTAAGAGATACACAAGAACCACTGACTTCAAACATGGCGACGTGTCTTGACGCTCAATATTTGAATACACAAACATGAATGAGATTTAAAAACAGAGGCTCTTCAGCAAGTTATCAGTGAGCAACAACTTAAATGTCAGTCTTCTCCTCTCACAAAGCTATTGCATGTGTTCAGAAGACACAAAATGCTTTAGATGAGTTGTACGGATGACTTTCACATTGTTTTTTGTTATTTCAAGAGCTTGACAGCCTTTAGTCACCAGTCACGTTCACTGTATGGAAAAGAAAATAATTTACATTCAGCTAAATTTCTAATTTTGTGATCCACAGAAGAAAGAAAATCATACAGGCTTGGAATGACATGAGGGTGAATAAATTAATGCAGATCATTTACTTATTTTTAGGTGAACTATAACTTTAAAATACAGTAGCTTAAAATAGTAGATGATACATAAGAAATTACAAAAAATATGTCTTACTCAGACGTGCATATACATTACTGTTCAGAAGGCTGGGGAAAAAAAATGTATTGTAATTAGGGCTGGGCAAGTTAACGCGTTTTTATCGCGTTAACGCATTAATTAATTAACGCCGACAATTAGTTTATCGCGCGTTAACGTACTTTTTTTTTTAAAGTCCGTTGCTCACTGCGTTTGAATACACATAGATAGACTACAACCGAATACAACACAAACCATGGGTCACAGGAGGGGTGGGATGTTTATCAGTAGGCTACTGGCTGCTTGGGATGAGCGTCATCACGCGTCTCAACCAATGAAAGCACTTGTTGTGTGCCTAAGAGAGCTACAGCGCGAAAAAGAAAATATCTGGTGCGGACAGAAAAATGGAAAAAGGTACCCACTGCTTATCACTCAATAAAAGAATCACATTGCTAAGTGTTTTTGAACGTTTTGATTTCGTTTGTTTTAATAATTAACATTACCTTTGCGAGTCTGACTCACTGCGCTCGTGAATTAGCAGAACTTGACGGGGTTCTTAATGCTTAACAAATGCTTAACAAAACGCTTCATGTGACCAACAATTCTGTACATGTTTATTAAAGCATACTGTGTGGAGATACGGAAATGAGCCCAAAATATGAATGCAACACGTTTATATCTTAAACGGTTTCCTCTCATGTCATCTCAAGAAAAGGCTTAATGCACTTAGACTGATATTACAGATACCAAATTCTATTTACAAATAAAGCACATGCAGAAAAACGGATGACACCAAAATATAAACTTTCAGTATCACTAAAAATGCAACCATTTTTTAAATTTTCTTCATAACGGTTTTATAAAGGTAGCTTAGTGTGGTTGTCATTTGTTAAAATAAATATAAAAATACAGTGTGTTTGTGTCCGTCTGTCCGCTGAATTTGACCCATAATCTCTGATTCTCCTCATCTGTGATCATGGAAAAGGGGAATTACAATGACAACAATTGTAGGCCTACTCAATATGCTCGTTTAAGCATCATTTAAACGTTTCCAACAAATAAATGAATCGACTTTTCTCAGTGTGTTAATTACATAGATTTATTTGGATATTCATACGATGATATTCATACGATGGCTGAAGCAGCAGTGAGCGCCCAGCGTGCGACACGGTAAACAGATCAACACTGTAAACGAAATTCTACAAAACTTCAGTGAAAAAAAAAAAATTAAAAAAAAAAATGATCATACGATGCGAAAAAATAGCTTATATTCCCTGCAAACGATACCATTAAAAATGTTAACGTTCCACTTAATGGCAGAAACAAAACAAAAGGTAAGCAAGAATCCGTATTAATTTCAGTACGAGTAATAGATGCAACGAGGTGTGACGTCGGTTCGTATTCTCTATTGCACTTTTGTTCATACAGCAGTACTTTGAAAGAATAAAATTAAGCAATACACTACTTTTTATTTCATTATTGAATTTTGCGCATGCTGCGATTAATCGCAGAAAAATCATGCGATTAATCACGATTAAAATATTTAATCGTTGCCCAGCACTAATTGTAATATGTTAAAACAGAAAACAGTTTTAAATGTTTCACAATATTAGTTTTTACTTAAATGATTAGTTCACTTTCAAATTAAAATTTCCTGATAATTTACTCACCCCCATGTCATCCAAGATGTTCATGTCTTTCTTTCTTCAGTCAAAAAGAAATGGTTTTTGATTCAAAGGGCTTTAAACGATCCCAGATGAGAAATAAGGGTCTTATCTAGAGAAACCACTCATTTTCTAAAAAAAGGTTAAATTTTATACGTTTTAACCATAAATGCTCATCTTGAACTAGCTCTCTCCTTCTTCTCTATTTGAATTCCAGCAGTGTAGACACTGCTAAGTCTATTACTGCCCTCCTCAGCTATACATATACATATACAATATGCTAGTGCGAGTATATAACAATTAGTTCAAACTTTGGCCTGTGGAGGGCAGTAATACACTTAGCAGTGTCTATACTGCCTGAATTCTAATAGAGAAGAAGAAGAAAGCTAGTTCAAGATGAGCATTTATGGTAAAAACGTACATAATTTTTAATTTTTTTTTGAAAATGAGTGATGGTTTCTCTAGATAAGACCCTTATTTCTCATCTGGTATCGTTTAAAGCCCTTTGAAGCTGCACTGAAGTCCACTATAAGGAGAGTAATCCTGGAATGTTTTCATCAAAAACCTTAATTTCTTTTCGACTGAAGACAGAAAGACATGGACATCTTAGATGACAGGGGGGTAAGTAAATTATCAGGAAATTTTAATTTGAAAGTGAACTAATCCTTTAATTTCACTTTCAAAAATATTTTTAAAAATCTCACCAACCCCAAACTTCTGAGATATGTGAAGATGCACATACTGTATGAGCTGCTTATAACTATTAAAATGTGTTTGGTTAACACTGAGCAATGTGAAAGACTGCAAATTAGCTTTTAAAATAGACAGGATCCGAGACTTGCAGAAATGTTTGGCAAAACGCTTGCCACTTTCACACCTTTATGATTGGAGGGGTTCTCCTTTAAAGGCTTTTAAGTCTTAATCCTGCAAAAAGGCTCCTGCAGAAATTCAAAGGCACGTCGTACATTTGAATATCTCTACAGCTCTGTACCTCCCCCCTTGAGAGAAGAACAGATAGCGATATCATGTGCTTTACCTTCTCTGCTGAGGTTTTATTGAAGTGAGGGATAGTGTTGTGATGTCACAGACAGTTCTCATCGAGTGGAATTAGCCGATAGATCAAATCCCTCAACCTCGTGGGAGAAATCATAGCGCACTAACTAATCTGCGGTTGAGATTTTCCTGCAAGAAGCAGATTGAGTCTCAACTTGTGATGTGCTGTTGAAAAAAATGTCAGAAATCAAATAGATCCCATTAATTACACTACACTTAAATTGCTTATGCATGGGCACACAGAGTTAATATCTTCAACCATGGATGAAATCTTGCTCATCTGGTTTGGGTAAATGTTTTCAGCAGTCATCACACAGAAAATGCATGCAATGCAGATAATATATGGGTTTAATGTGTCAAGAGTATCATATGGCCCTATTCCATTTCCATGTGCTCTATTTGTTAAGTCTTCCTCTTGCTATAATATTTCAGATCCTCATTGTTTTCTATAGTTATGTGGAGCATAGCATAAAAAAAAAGAAAAAATCAATATCAATATCAATATATCTCTACACTGATCTTAATAATGACAAAGCAGTATGTAAGGGTATATTGACTAAGCCTTTATTCATAAAACAGAGAAATGCCTACCTAATAAGTATCCTGTTAATACTTTCTAGCCCACTGTACTTTGTTTAACTGTTTCAGGCAGTTCAGAGAAAACATAAGCTCAATATGTGGCCAAACACACAGCATTTCTCTATACTGATGATTAAGACTGGCCAATACAAATCATACCATTTTTTAAGAGTGTTAATAAATATTTTAGACAATACACACACACTACCATTCATAAGTTTGGGGTCAGTAAGATCATGGATGGATTAAACCAATCAAAAATATCAGTAAAGGCATTTAAAAATGTCAAATAAATGCTTTTCTTTTGATCTTTCTAGTTATCAAAGAATCCTAAAAGATGCATCACTATTTTATTTCACCAAAATATCAAGCAGCACAACTGTTCACATTGATTATAAGAATTGTTTCTTGAGCATTAAATCAGCTGCTAAAAATTCAGCTTTGCCATCACAGGAATAATTCACTTTTTAAAATATATTAAAGGTACAGTGTGTAAATTTTAGCCGCATCTAGCGGTGAGGTTGCAAATTGCAATATAGAGAAGCTACGGTGGCCAACACAGGACAAACATGTCGTCATCTAAGACAGCAGAGAGTAACCAGTCAAGCAAACACGCTCTGTAGAGCAGTTTGTCCGTTTAGGGCTACCGTAGAAACATGTCGGCGCAAAATGACGACTTAACATGTAAGGGGACCTGCGGCGTATGAGATAGAAATGGCTCGTTCTAAGGTAATAAAAACATAACGGTTCATTATGTAAGGTCTTTATACACCACTGAAAACATAGTTATGTATATTATATTGCATTTCTGTCAATAGATCCTCCTAAATTTTACAAATTGCACCTTTAACATAGAAAACAGTTGTTATAAAGTGCAATAATTATTTCACAATATTAATATTTTTACTTTAAAGTATATATTTTATGTATTTTTGTATTTGTGACTCATAAGACTTAGGGGTGTAAGAGTACACAAAAATTACGGTTCGGTACGTACCTCAGTTTTGATGTCATGGTTTGGTACGGGTTCGGTACAGCAGGGGGGAGAAATCTAAACATAATTTTTTCTTTCTCTCTCTCTTTTTTTTTTTTCTTTTTTTTAAAACAGTGGTTTACTGAACAAATTATTTCAGTCTATAAATTAATTCAGTTTTAATTAACATTTTCTTAAGGATAAAAACAAATCTATCTCTGCTAAACTATAAGGAGTCCTGACTTGCACATTACTATAATATTAAAGGTTACAATTAACAACAGAGACCAAAAATTAAAATTCAGTTCCTCTATTTATAGACAAAATAATCAACACTCAAAAAAAACAAAAAAAAAAACATGTAAATTGCACATGGGGCCGTTTTTGCATTAACTTCTATATCTAATTATAAAATTATTTTTATACTCTAATTTTTGAAATAAAGTCATTTACACAGTGGCTGTCATAATTTGTTTTCATGACGGATTTATTTAAATTAAATAATCAAGACATCACTAACAGCTTAAGTAAAATATAATGAATATATTAGGCTAATATAGTATATTTAACGAAATGCTCCTCTCTAGAGTTAATTTCTCTAGTGAACTCACATGCTGTGGACACTGAATGACATGCCTGAGGTAAATGATATGCTGCGTGATTGTTTTACTGATGTCTTTTCACGGTTAAAACACTGATTGATGGGATTACATGAGATATAATATGTTTCAGTAAGCTGTACTGTATCTTTCGACATACCTTCAGACGTTCATTCATGTTTATTCTGTAACTAGTAGTTAAGAGGAAGTGATGATTGCATTCACTCGAGCTCCGCGCTGCCGCTTGAACTGAGGCACCTATACAGCATTCTGTCACGCCACATCAAAGTGTGTCAAAACGTCATTTATTGTTTTAATTTCATGATAAAATGGACATAATTTGAAAGATGTCATATTGTTTCTTATTGAAAGTAAGAAAAGAGCTTTTTACGATTATTGGCAGTTAATGGTGGTTAGGCTACATCACTGTATTTATCGGGGTGGTTTCCCGGACTGGTTTTAAATTAAGCCAAGATGGGCCTTAATTTAGAATAGTTAATCATGGCTTAAAAATGTCTTTCTGAAACACAGATTAAGTACAGATTACTAAAACCTGGACTATGGAGTCCAGACTTAAAATAAACTAGATTAATTTAAAACCAACTGTGCTAATCTGAATTAGCATGAGAAAGGTTGCCTGTAAAACATGGAATGAACCAAGAAAAGCTTAAAATTGCATGGAACTGAGAAGCAAATCCTAGGAAAACAATGGCAGCAGAAAAAGACTGCAATTTCAAAAAAAGAAAAACAACTAAACAAGAGACAGTTATTTTAAATACATCAGCTGTGAAAAAAAAAGAAATGCCTGGAAATCTGTTTGTAATGAATTCTGTTTAAAAGGATGAATTATATATATATATATATATATATAATCCTATGATTATTAATGCTTTTGTTTTGTCTCTGCGTAGCAACAAACTAAACTTAACTATGATCAGTGTTGGCAGTCTAGAAATGGGCTGGTTTGATCCAAAGCACTAATAGCAGATGCTTCATTATATAAACAAAAGCAATTCTTGTTAGCAGGTCCTCAACCCAAGCAAAAGCTCAACATTTCACCACAATGGTAATCACCAAAAAACATTAACATAACAAAAACTTTTACATAACATTAAACGGTAAGACATCTCTCCATATTGTCATCTTTCTAAAAAATGCATAAAATAACACTTTTTCAACATTTACTCTCCTAATTCAGCCCGGTGCAAAGCATGATGGGAAGTGAAAGTCCTGTTTGATTGGGTTACTAGACTGAAACATCAAAATGAAAACATCAGCTGAGTTCTAGTAACCATTTCAAGTCAATTTAACATGTTGCAATCACATTTGAACCTAAAACAATAGTGTTAAAGCAGAACTCAGTAAGATTTGTGAATCTCCCCCTACAGGTTCCTTCAGTGAATTACGTCGTAAATACTCCAAGCGCAGCTCTGGACTACAACGATTACAACGCTCACCAGTCCAGTAGTTTTGCAAATACAGTACAAGAAATCTCAATGGAGGTGGGTCTTATAAAGTCATAATATATACATTGTTTTTGAATTACCGTAAAGCTTTTTGTCACTCTCCCGTGAACATGAACATGAGGCAAGATTGTGTCGGGTTGGCGAAGCTCAACTTGCAAGTGCTGTTTTTTGGCATAGACGTGGCATAGTGCTTGCCCTCAAACACACCACTACAAGTCAATTAACCATCGTAAGGACTCCATGTAATACATGTGTCTTCTTTGAAACACAACGTTAATCTGAAGTTAAACCTGCCTCCTGGTAGGTTTAATTTAAACCTCAGTTTAGTCCTGGAGTAGCTCTAGTCTTCCTCCAGGAAATCAGCTTATTAAACTCTGGACTAGACTAAGTCTAGGACTATTTTAAACCATGACAGAGAAAGCAGATTTCTGTTAATCTGGTTTAAAGGGCCATTTTATTCTAGGACTAGGACTAAGCTTAATCTCTGTCCGGGAAACCGCCCCATCGTGTACACATGCGTACCGAAAATTTGCGTGACGAATACGTGTTCCGTTACACCCCTAATAAGACTTAAAAAATATATATATTACCAACTCTAAACTTCTGAATGGTATCTTTATCAAATATATACTATTCCTGCATTTTAATAATGAAATATGCCACAATGGGACAGACTCACATCATGCTGATGTCCAAACGAAAGACTCCAAATACTTGTCTAACAACACAGTCTTGAGGAAACGATAGGCAAAAATGTATTAGAATTATAGTAAAGTTCACACAATATTGCCAGCAGATTCATCTCAAATATATTGTAAATATTTTATATATCAGCCAAATCCTCCTGAGGGCAAATATAAGGACACAAAATTCAGATTTTCAGATTTGCATACAGTACACTGCACAGAGCTGAGAGGAAACTCATGCCTCTTTCCTCAATCTGTGCATCCCCAGAACACAGAACCGTTACTGCTGACTTAGCTGCGCAGATGCTTTGGAAGAGCGAACGGCATCAGCTCAGGAAAGTGTGTCAGGCAAGCATATTTGTTATAGAGAGGGCAAGCCAAGAGCTATCCTGAAAAAAACGACAACAAAAAAAAAAAGACCCCAGGTGAACCAGCAGTCAAAACACAGCCGATGTTTACAGGTTTAAGACGGTAACTGTCACTCGGGAGTCCATTTCAGAGGCTAAAAAAGACTTTTCAAGCAGCAGGTCACACCTTTCCCCTCACACCTCGCCCTGCTGGGTTCAATCTGGCCATCGCTGCGGTCACAGCACTCTGGATCGGAGGCCTTGCCAGGGAGCAGGTGGGAGGACATCAACAGACAAACATGAGGTAGAGCTTTTACTAAAAGCTCCAGAGGCTCTAGATTTTATTAGAACACATTTGCAAGGAAGCGGACATCCTCTCTCTCCTCCTCACGACGCTGCCGATCACTCCCCGTCCGATAAGAGGGGCGAGGCCACTGAGAAAATGCTGCATCATTCATGGTTGGGTGTCTCCTCGCGTCACGCCATGTGACCCGCTGACACACTCCCATATTGTTGGGGGTTGGGTGCGAAGGCAGGCAGGAGCATGGTAGGAGAACCTGACCAAAGCCTCGTGCCATAGTGACACTCAGCGGATTATGTCTAAATAAAGCCTCAGCACTGCATGAATCACTCTGCTACTGATCCCACTGCTCAATGAGAAAGGAAGAGAGAGAGAGGGAGTAAGAAAGCAATGCAAAAAAAAAAAAAAAAAGTCGAGGGAGCGGGAATGTGAAGTGGAGAAGGCGTTCATCACTGGAGTGCCATGGCTTAGCCTAAGAGGCTTGAATAATCAGTGGTTAAGCTGTCAGCCCTGCTCTTGCACCTACCGTGTGCTACAAACTCCTGTGCGCTTTTAATCAAACAAAAACGATGAGATCCAGCCATGCTGCCAAGACAGCGCTATAAGACAGGCCTCAAAGTCTCTTTAAGACTTATCCTGACATATTATATTCCCTGCAATGCACAGGCACCATACGGCAGACATTTTCTCAAGTCGCTGACGTAAAGACTACACTCAAGTCTTTGAGGTGAAGTGAACCGTTTTCTATTAAAGGTTAGTTTTGTAAACCTTTTGGAAGGGCAAGCAATTTTGCATATTTTGCTCATCTCTAATTTGGAGTTCAAGCCAAGTCTCAAGTACCTGTGGTAAAAGTTTCTATACAATGCAGGTTAGTTTAGTAAACCTAGCCGAAGAACATTCAATTTTCATTATGTCGTTCAATAGAGTCTAGACTTCATGTCTAAAGTTTTCAAGTATAGTGTGAGTGTCAAGTCTTTGAATAAGAGGCTACAATTCCAAGTCCCAAAGTCCTTTACAGAGTTTTCTATAAATTACAAGTTTTATAAACCTTGTTGAATGGCAATCAATTCAATACATTTTATTGAATATTATAACCTTATCCAGAACATCATGGAAAATAGATGAATAAAAATTAAGGAAAAATATTTTTAAAAAATATATAAAAAAGAAAAAGGATCATTCCTCTGTGGCGGATCAGTAAGAAAAATCTGTATTGTTGAGCCCTGGATTTTGTATTTGGAATCCAATTCAAGTCTCAAATCAAAAGTGTGAGCCTAAAGCCGGGTGCACACTGTGCGATTGATAATAGTCCTTTACGATTGTTGCTTGTTAGACTGTATGAACATTATCCTCATGTCACACTGTGGGATCTCAGCTGTCATTTATGTCAGACTGTACAACAGTCAAGACACGTTAAAAACGGACGCACACATGAAAACTTGTCCGGAGTTTTACATCATCAACCCACACACGTTCGGTGACTGACTGAAACGGTCGCTAACAAAGACATCTCTAGCGTTAATTTTGATCACGGCTTATCTTGAAAAATGAAGACAATTTGACATTCGTCGTAGGAGAAGTCACACTGCAGGACTGTGCGCCAAATCTTCCGACACTGCCAGAATTTCGTCTGAGGTAAAATTTGATCGCAACGGTCATTAATCGGCTGTCTGTGAACATGTCAAACTAGCGATCAAAGACTACAGATTTTAGCCTAGGATTATAGGAATCTTTTAGGATTCTCAAAATTTGACCAAATCTTAGCCAAAATCACACAGTGTGAACCCGGTTTATGTTGATTCTCATACCAATTAATTTGTGACATGCACAACTCGAGTCCAAGTTTCAGAGTATAGTTTCTTCCTCTGCCATATAGAAGCACAGAGAACGGCACAAGGTAACTATGTGCATTCGGTGTATAGCTTGGACTCCATGACTGATTAAATTGGTTCACTGACAGATTAACAACAGGATGACCTGACTTAATCAAACAGCCAGCCGCATCAGTAGCTTACATGACCCACGGATCTGCAAATTCAGACAGGCCTGCAATGTTTCCCTAACCTTTTCCAGAAGATCTTCTCCACTACCTCACTACAAACAATAAAAATAGCCGCACCATCCAGCCAAGCATTAAGAACGACGGCAGCGGGTGGTCCATTGCTGGTTCGACTCACTCCCACCCCCCTCCAGCTTCCTGGGTCCTGATTGATCTCACGGCCCATCGGCGGGTTAAATTACACTGCAGAGTGGCTTTGCAGAAAGACAAAGGGCCCAGGATTTCACAGGCCATAATTCTTTCCGGGCCTTAACTTTGAAAAGGTGCAGCATTCAATTTCAGCCCTCGGCAACACTTTGCATTCGCTTATGAGTTATGACACAACCATGACGTTTTTAACTTACTATACGGCCATGCTGAGGAGACCGGCGTACTAATCAGGCCGAAGGGAGGATGGGTGGAAAAAAACAAATTCTCTGTCAGCACAGAGTATCAGTAATAGCGTAATGTAATACAGTAAATAAAAGTGGCCCATCTTCTGGCTGAAGCTAAAGACGAGTTGGCTTCTTTCCACATCCTACTTGCCGAAAGCATTGAAGTCAAGTCGGATATGAAATGATTTACATGTACATGTTTGGATCTCAGTCCGAAATGACATCCAGGCTCCCATAGTTTCCTGGCACATAGGGAATGGAGAGGAAGCCCAGGGAATGGCAGAGGCCTTTTGATACTGCAACTCTGCCGAACCAGCAACTCGGAAGCCAGGACAGCATGAGATCCGGAGAAAAAAAACAAAAAAAACAGCCAAAGCACAAAAAGACCAGCTGCTTCGAGATCATGGGCGTCAGCGGAAAAAAAAAACGTCTTGTTAGAGAGAATATAATTGAACTTGTCTGACAAGTAATAGCTTTTCCTAAAACTTCATGCATCTGTTTCATGCGGATGAAAATATACAGTGAAGTAAAGATGCAACTGAAACTAATCTAAAGTGGTTTAAGAGATATAAGTCCTCATCGATGACATTTGCAATTTACTCTAGCTTAAGAATCTGCCCATATTTATAATTATACTATATGTGATAAGCACAGCTTTCAAGGCCAAAAGCTAAAAAAGGCACCATGCTAAAATGCAAATCCTGATTGCCTGACAGGAACATTTAAAAAAAACTCAAGCTGTCAGTAAAACAACCTCCAAATCTAAGAACCTACAAGATCTAAAAGTCACAGAAGCATTAAGGCACGTCTCACTTCTCAGGAGGCGCCGCTATTTGTGCAATGATTTAGAAATAATATAAAATCAGCCATATGAAACCGCTGAGTTGTTTTAGAGTAAACATGAGGGGCAGCTAAAAGTCATTGTCAACGTCATTGAAATTTCCTTTCTAAAATGCAAGAAGTTATCACAGTCTGTAAGGGAGAGGTTAAATGAATTTCGCGATTAGCATAAAATATGCTGTTTGCATCTTAGGAGTTTTGATGTAATCCACTTTACAAGGACTGCGGGACACAAGATGCTATGTAACTTGATAAATCAACGCTCAGTTAAATAAAGAAAGGCAAAATCTTTTAGTCCTTTTATGTTCCTATAACACGTCTCTGTTAATTGAAGATCTGTTTTCTGTTTGAACAATCATTCCTTCTTTATTCCGCAGTTGGAAACAGGCCAACAAGGCGGCGAAGGAATAATGGTGTTAATTAAGACACCTGTTCTTCTGTGAATTCACTCACCTAATCATTGCTTCCAATAACCTCAGATAGTTCAGCTCTACATTTCAAAACAGCTTAATAAAGAGAATATATACATGCATGATGTGTTTGTAACCAGAGCAAACAGTGGAACTGTAGTGCTGTTAATCAAATTGATTGGAAATGTTTTTACTATTAACCAACTGTTAAAGTGCTGGAGACAAGTTCAAGATCTGACAAACCATGGGCCGCTATTGATGTTTGCACCACTTCAATCTCACACAGAACCCATTCACATCAAAGCACTGAACTGGATGAAGACCTAAGCAGTTTTTGTCTGCTGTGCTCTGTAGATTTAGACCTGAAACATACTCTAGCAAGTATATTAACGTTAATGCTTCTAGCTACTTGATTTCACACATCAGTGCGTCCTGAATTGCAAGTCCAAACTTCTACGGTCAGTTTTCACCTTCAGGTCAAACGCTGTGGTGACAGAGCAATAGTTTCTTAAAGAATCGTGTTAACGTAAACAACTTTTTGTCTTCTCTCTATTCTGAGTTTACCCAGAAATAAAAATTCTGTCATTTACTCACCCTCATGTTTTTTCAAACCTGTATGACTTTCTTCTGTGGAGCACAAAGGAAGATATAAAGAACGTTGGTAACCAATAGTTGGTTTCTATTGTAAAAACACTAAGATATTTCTCAAAATATCTTTTGTGCTCCACAGAAGAAAGAGAGGCATACAGATTTGGAACAACATGAGGGTGAGTAAATGACGACAAAAAAAATTTGAAGGTAACACTATCGTTTCCCTTTTGGATAGTGAGGTTCATCACAGCCAGATTTGTGCAAATATAGACGTTAAAGGCGGAATGTGTAATTTTCATGGCATTATTATCAACAAACATGATTTAAACACTTTCTTAAACAATCCTATTAAACTAACCTCATTGGTTGAGCAAATTTTGAAGTGAGAAATTTTTAAAGTTCAATGTTTACACACTTTTTTTTTTTTGAGAAATAAAACTACAAAATGGCTTACCAAAACTTTTTGTGTTATTAAAAATGTAAAAAATAATTTACAACAGAGCCAAAAACTTAAAACGTGTCGACCAAGCATTTGTGTGATGCATGGAGATGCATGTTTCTGGCCTTACAGATCATATTAAATGTTTGAATACCTTGTCTGAATCAGTCAGTCCAGTAGTTACATCATGACATTGGTAATCCTAGAGCCGCAAAACCATCTGTAAGTTTACTTGAAACACTTCAGCATGAAACAGAAAAGAAACTGCTGCAGGGGTCAAGGACAACACAGAGGAAACGTGTGAAGCTAAAGTACACACTCGGTTCGTGGCGCGGAGCATCGGTTTTCCAGCATTGCCGGTGGGCATTACATTGCTTCAGATAAAGTCTTAGATAGAAGAAGTGGTAAGCACTCTGCGTGAACTGAGTTTGGGCTCGCAAACAGTGACCTCACAGATTCTAATCCCTCATCTCTCTTTGCACGCTTCCCTCTGAGAGGAACTGCCAGAGGGGAAAACTTGAAAGCTAAAGAGAGTGAGGGAGGGTGCGTGAAAAAGAGCGTGTGTGAGAAACAGAGACGAAATCACATGCAAAGAGGAAAGAGTGTACAGAAGCAGAAAAAAAAGCACAACAAAGTCACATTTAGGTGCTGGCTTACCTGCACACAGTTCACAAGATGGGACGGTGAAGTGAGGATAGTCAAAGGGGTTGTGGGAGAAGGGTCCGGGCGGGTTGATCCAGCCGCTGACGGGTGGTCCGGGAGGGAGGAAGGAAGGATGGAGTGACAGGGAGCAGGGAGACGGGGAGGCCAGAGGGGGGATATGAAGAACTAGTCCTCTGTCTTTCTCTCTTTATCCCTCTGGCACAGAGGCATAGAGGCAGACACCAGTACCTGCAGCCACTCAAATAATAGGAGAGAAAAGAGTGCTCACATCCACACACGCTCCAGCACAGGGAGGAAAGATAGAACGCCCCTCCCACTCCCTCCCCGGACCCAATCGCACACAGACTTCACTGGCAACGAATAGGAGCGCAGGCAGCCGGTGCCATGCCCTAGCCAATAAGTGCAATTGCTCATATCCAGTTGGAATAATTAGTCCGAGAGCAACGCGGAGCGGCTTGCCTTCTGAAGGACAGACAAACGGGCGCACTTACCCAATAAGTGTGATTTAAGACCGCATCCGACATTAGAGTAATTAGATTGTGCCGCACTTAACCTAGCAGAATAACGCTGCATGCTCCACTGCAGAACTGGCAGAGGCGCAGGCTACACGGGGAAGGGTTTGAAAAGGTGGAATGATGTTAAGTAGGCAGAAATTATGCTTATATAGGAGAAGGAATAGGAACTTTTACCGTGGTGATCAATGTGTATTATTATCACAGTGTGACACTTCCAGGCTTTCAGGTGCTTGTATTCCCAAAATTCACAATTAGGGGCAGGAATGTTAAAAAGCAAAAAGACACAGAAAGTATCGTGTAATGCACATTAAATTCAAAATGTTGGCCAAAAAAAAAAAAAAAAAATCATTATGAACTTCTGTGTTTTTAATTATTAAAAAAAAAAAATAGTTAAAAATGCATTTCTAGGTTGTTATGCATATTATCACATAAAATAAACTTTTTTTTTTATTTTATGAACTGATCAAATGTCATTATATCAAATTATATATATATATATATATATATATATATATATAGCTATGGAAAAAATTTAGAGACCACTCTAAGTTCAGAAATCAATGTTAAGTGGTCTCTTATTTTTTTCCATAGCTGTATGTATTATATATATATATATATATATATATATATATATATATATATATATATATATATATATATATATATATATCTCAGAGGTCGCGTTAACCGAATATTTTCCGTCATTTTTTTTTTTTTTGCAGTGACGGAAAAATCAGAAGGCCATCCGTCATTTTAACAGATTACACTGAGACTGATATAACTTGAAACTGTAATTCCCACCCCTGTCCAGATGGTGGTGAGTGCGCTCCAGTGTGGCAGCATAGCGCGCGTTCAGTCGACAGAATAAAATGAAAACGATGCGTTTGATTACACACGGGCGAGCACCCAATTTGTCCATTTTATAATAATTACGTTATAATACTTATACTTACATAATTACGTTTCTAATCCAGTTCGTTTTGATTTATATGGTTTGTTTTGTTATTTTTCTTACTCACTATCAAGTTTATGGTAAACGAATGGCTTTTCTGAGGTATAATGTAGCCTACGTGACATTGTTTCTAACACTGATTGAACTGATTAAGACGTGATACAGATTTCGGTAAGCTACTGTATCTTGCAACATATTTTCTGATGTTCATTCATGTTTATTTAGTTCTGTAAAGCAGTAAAGAGGAAGGGATGATCGCATTCACTCATGATCCGCGACAACTGTTTAAGATGAAAACTGAAAAGTGACACACAGTCTTTGTTCAACTTTCTTTTCATAATATAAATAAATGCATAGCCTAGACCCATAGCTCATGAATAAAACTGAAAATGTGAACAAAAAAAAACAAAAAATGTATTAAACGTTTAATCATTAAAATCTAAAAATTAAAATGATGGGTAATAATTAATTATGACAGATTTTTTACTATCCTGTCCGTCAAAATGAAAGTCTGATATAAATATATATAACGGTTAGTTCCTGTCCTTGATTCTGATTGGTCAGTAGCTGTGACTATGACTGCTTCACCCAACGGTTCTGTGTATCACTACACAACATCCTTAGCAACCACCCTTAGCAATGTAAACTGTTTGTTTTCAATTTATATTGGTCATTGAAGCTTACTGTATTATGTAGAAGAGTATTGTGAGAAAGAGATCGACTGAGGGAGTTTATTACCTGCATTCAGATTTAGCATTTAGCATCTTCAGGTCAGTCCTATGTTCATAATAAAAAATCTGTTTAAATGTCCGCTGCAATATCTTGTCCTTTTAACAGTTGCGTCTTGTTCCCTGTTCACAAAAATTCAATCTTTTCAATATAAAAGTCTTCGCTACTGACTGACACACTCATAAAGTCAGTCTTTGCCGCCATCTAATGGCGTAATAATGTAACTTCTGTTGCTGTTCACGGTCAGGGACTATTTTTTTCCGGTGGAAGGAAGGCTTTAGTGAAACTTTGAAAGTTGCATTCATACATATTTTTGGCTTTAATATTTGTATTGTGCGGTAACCGTTTTATAAAAGCAATAAGGTACTTGAGGCTAGTGCTGTATCTTGAATAAGTCACAGCTGAAGGGCACAGCCTCTCGTACCTTATTGCTTACATAATATAATATAATAAAATATAATATAATAATGCATAAGGATTACAAAGTACATTTTTAACTGGCTATAAATAAAACATCATCTTAATGCCATCTTAAAAGAAAATGCCCCCTAAAATTAAGTACAGTGGTGGCAAATATAGCCTGTTAATCAAAAAAGATAATTTTTGACTTTACACTTTCTCTACATAAAACCAAAATCATAGAACCGGAACGGAACTCATTTCATGAAGACCTTTTTCTGTTTTCCAGATCAATATTCTGGCTCAGGTCTAGGCTTGAGAAATGATCAATGGCGAACTGTTAGAATGACGAATGAAAAGCACATCGTCTGGCACTATCCCCTTCACAGCAGGATGGACCAATGTGGGGACAGAGACTTAATAATGTCCTATTAACAACCATAAGAAAGGGACCTCTATATACTTTCAGGATGACAGGACGGCGCTCAAAGTGGCGAAACTTCTCTTAGCACCCAATTCTGCTGACATCCAAGCAACCAAGCATTATTTCAGGGTCGGGGCTCCCAAGCCGTTCTTGCTTTCTCAGAAGAATACGCACTTCTGCTCATTGAATCTAATGCAGCGGTAAAATCGATGCACCTATTGATACCGTGCATCATAACATGAGCCGATATGCATAGCATGAGCAAGCACAAACCTATGATGATTCAGCAGGGGTCCAAACACAGCCCTCCCAGATATCAGCGTGTCAGTATTTACGAGTAAAGCAGCTTAAGTATGAAGTTGACAGCGACGGTGAAATGTGCTATAGACTGTGGTACGCTACAGAGCGTAGGGTTTCCTCCAAGAGGACTGGGTGGGAGAGGAGGGCCCATAAAAAATGCATGAGCAACAGGAGGAGATGTCACATCGGATATGTTTCCAGCTGCAGAGATACCGGTGTGTGGAAAGCCATGAGAGTGAAAGGTACAAGTGAACTCAGGTCTAAGAGGAGAGAAGTAAGGGGAAAAAGCACTTAACTTCCACCGCTAAACCTGCCAAAACCATTGCCGCACTGTGCCAGCAATAACAGAGATTTAGACGTAAATCCATTGATGCACAAGAGATTTAATGGCTCATGTATGGCTTAATGTGTAAACATCCACAATCGCTATAAAAAACTAGCATTTATTTAGCCTGTATATATAGGCTGTCATTACACTTACTGCCCCAGTGATATACATTTAGTCTGAGACACAGATCCATTTCATTATAAACACATTTACAACAATGGGGTTTTGAGAGCATGGCATACCACTGCCTTAGTCTACAATTTCAGAAAGATATCTCATCAAATATTCATTAATTCTGGGGTACAATCATGCTTTAAATGTCATGCTTAGCAGGGGAGATGGGCTCCGCTTAGGCAAGAGGATTTATAACATGTGGCACTTATAAGTGGATGTCATTATACTGGGGTTTGATGTCTTTAAACAGACACTGACAATAAAAACAAACATATGTAGGTGTTGAGCACAAATAAGGTTCTGAGGTTCTGTTGTTTAAAATAAAGCAAATAATTAGTTATTGGGCTGTGATTTTTTTTAGAATTGCAAAATATAAATGGTTTACATCCAACTTTCTAGCAAAATTTCTATATTTATGCATTTAGCAGGTGCTTTTATCTACATTTCTACCAAATTATGTTACTGTACGTTGGTTCTTGCGCATTTCCTGACATTTTCAAAAAGAAATGTCCAGTGAGTTGTGCTAAAAGCACGTTCAGTTTTATTCTAAACAGGTGAACGTGAATCTGGCTACAGTTTCTGTACATATCGCTGTAGTTCTGAAATGAAATCTCCAGGGAGTGCAAGGCGCTAAAAGGGTTGATGCGTTTGAAATAACTTACCACCTACAATGAACCCCACACTAAACTTAACCAATAGTGTTAACAAAAGCAAATGTGAGAAAAAAAACAAACAAACAAATATGCCAGTTTAGCTTTTAAATTTTAGGTTTCTATTTTAAAATCTGGCAAGGGGCAACAGATGAAAATTAGTCTGTTGGGCTAACTCTGGCTTATTTATGATGTCTGACTGGTGATTGATGAGCACTGTCCCTATCCAAATAAAAATATATAAAGCTTGCTTCTAAAAGTCCTTGATCTGTTTTATTGTGACTCGTACCCGAGCACTGAGCAAGTGCAATGCTGTACCAGGTGAGCTACCAAGCAAGATCACCATGTCAGAAATGCCATAGTAAAGACACATCATGCACTATTGTAAAATTGTTTAAAGGTCATAACATAGTATTTTGAAAAGAATTAAGCAAAAATAAGTCTTTATTAACTGATTATCTGCCCTTTAAAAAAAAATCACTTTTGCATAGTGTTTGAACATAAATCTGTGTTGGCAGTGTGTGTACACAACCACCCTATAATGACCCTCATAAATCACAAGTGACGTCACTTTTCACAGGCCCCGCCCAAGACTGCTGACAGACTCTGCCATATTAGCACTGACCCTGCCCTGAGCGAGTTATACACTGTCCGCCTGCTGTAGAGACAAGAATGTCTCATAACCAACTCAGGTGTTTTGTTGTTGGATGTAAGAGTGAATATAACAGTCTTTATGTCCTCCCGACTTCTGAGCTGCTGAAGTCACAGTGGATTAGTTTTATTTTTGAAGGGAAAGCGCCCCCATATACCTAAATTTCTTTATGTCTGCGTAAATCATTTTACACCAGATTGATTTGCGAATGAGGGTCAATACAAAAGGGACAATACAAAACACGTAAGTTGCTAAAAAGTTGTTGCTCACGGATGGATCGGTACCAACTGTTCGTGATCCAGCTTATAGTCTCCAGAGTGATACTGGTCACATCAGTAATGAAAGAGAGCACGCTCTTTATTACAGTTCATCAGAGTTGTTTTACGGATATAAAGTTTACCAGTTTATTAAGGACCCCTTAAGGTCTGTATATATTTGCTAACTGTAAGATGTAACGAGCGTTTTTGTGTAATTCGCTGTGTATGTTGATGATAATGCAAGGGAGAGAGAGAGTGTTTATGTATAAGACTTTAATGTGCACTTCTTGTGTGTTTTATTCAGCTTATACTGTGATTTTCTGGAGTGAAAACAGATACTTCATCTTTTGTGAAGTACACTAAATTGAAGTAAAGTTTTAGCCATCATTCGGATGGGGTCCGCTACAACAGGCTTTTACTAATAGTGGATAAAAGCAAGATGACCCCATAAGTTATAACCGTAATTAAACTAAACTCTCTGTAGGCACTGCTCTGTACACTCTAAAAAATGCTGGGTTAAAAACAACCCAAGTTGGGTTGAAAATGGAGTTGGGTTAAATGTTTGCCCAACCTGCTGGGTAGTTTTACTTAACTCAACTATTGTTTAAAAATTACAGTTTTGCTTACTTAAAATTAAAATCTTGAAAATTAACAATTATTAATATGTTTAATAAATGAACATTTTAATTTCATTTTAGATTCATTTTAAGTCAGCCATATAATCATTTTCAAACAATAGTTGGGTTAAATAAAACTAACCAGCAGGTTGGGCAAACATTTAACCAAACAGTTGGGTTAAAACAACCCAATTGCTGGGTTTGTCCATTTTCAACCCAACTTGGGTTGTTTTTAACCCAGCATTTTTTAGAGTGTAGGCATCATTGTCCGACTCCGGTTAGAATGTATCAGGCTGAACACCGACAGAACTGACATTTTTAGTGCATGAGATTGTCCTGTTTTGTTGTTGCATGAGCTCTTGAAGCTCTGCCCACTTCTTGAAAGGGGGCTGGGAGCAGCAGCTCATTTGCATTTAAAGGGGCATGCACAAAAACGGCGCGTTTTTGCTCATCCCCAAAAAGTGGCAATTTTAACATGCTATAAAAAATTATCTGTGGGGCATTTTGAGCTAAAACTTCTCATACACTCTGGGGACATTAGAGACTTATTTTACATCTTGTAAAAAGGGGCATAATAGGTTCCCTTTAATCATAATTTGTGTGAGCATGAATACAAGTTGTTGGTGTTTTACTGTTACTAATGTTCATTTCAGCTGGAAACTGCAATTGTATGTATAGGTGTGTTTTTTACAAAAATGTAGGTACACTCAAAACAATATTACTGTATTGAAGTACACTGTTTTAAGCCTGTTTTTAGGATTTGCAAATTTCAATTGTATAGTAAAATTTCAATAAAATTTAACTGAATAACCATATCCCTAATTATTCATCTTATGAATTAAGGTTTTTAAATGAGTAAAAGAAACTAGAGCCTTATGGAACATTTTGTATACATTTTTATGAAACAAGGGAATGGACCATTCCAGTTTATGTGATTCGTATTTATAAATTTAAACATTTGAATTTTTTTACATTTATGAATGCGAATCATGACTAGTACAATAGCACAATTAACTCTTATCTCAAAAGATGATTCCTAATGACATGACTGCTTTAATGGTGCATTTAAAATATATTTTCATGGTCGGTAAAGACATTTATGGATCATAAATCGTCTCAGTTAACATTCAATGGAGTTCATTTTGGACCCTGCTTATTAAGTAACCTTTAAAATATGTAGATTACAATGACTACAATTTCATTGTTAGTTCAACAAATAAGCCAATATTTTGCTTGATATAATTTTGAGTAATAAGGGCTATCATATTTCCGTAGTCATTCGTGCGACATTTCATTGACAATTTTGGCAGCTTCATATGCAGAGACGAGAGCGCAAGATAGTAAATGAAGCAGCAGCATAAACCACCTCCATAAAACCAGCAGCGTTCAGCGGCAGAGCATCTTCATTTCAGTGACTCACGAAGACAGCATAAACACAGCACGTCTAACAGACATGGCTTTGCCTCTGCTACCAATGTAATTAAAGCCAACATCTTGTCCCGCTCTCATATCATTACCGTCTGTAGACCATTTGGATGAGCTTTGTTATTACTTACTTGCTGCTAAATATAGATTTCCTGTGCCAGCGCTAGAGATTGCAGTCAGCTGTGTTCCTCGTGTTTACAGTCACAAAGACTTACGTGGATACTATATTACTAGTCAGGGGTACAAAAAGCTCTTTTGGATCGGTCAACCCTCTTTTTGGGGGGGGTGATTACAATGAACAGAATGTCAAGGTTCATATTTAGGATATTTTAGAGCTGTATTAACGGTTAAACTTATACTAAAAGTGAATGCATGAGTGCATTTTTAAAATATTTCTATTTTTAAAAGTATTAAATAACATTAGGTAGCGTAGAATTAGGTAGTGATCATCCATAAAAAAATGTATTAAAACATTAGTTTTGTTCATTTACAGTTTTTCTTTCTATTCATATATTCTTTTTACTTATTTAGTCAACTAATTTCCACTGACATATGTATGAACATAGATGTATGTATGTAGGTTGTTGCAAGTATGTATACATATGGTATGAATATATGAGTGTGCTTAGTCATGTACTGTATGTGTATAGTTGTGTATATATATATATATATATATATATATATATATATATATATATATATATATATATATTATTATATATATATATATATATATATATATATATAGTTAGTTTTTCTTTGTGTGTATGTATATGTTTGTCTATATCATCAGTATGCATTCTTATCAAGTTAATTTTAGTTATTGATTCATTTTATTTAATTTATTTATTTATTTATTTTTCCTCTTTATATATTCATACATACATTTACATTGCCTTTATTTAAAGGATTAGTTCACTTTCAAATTAAAATTTCCTGATAATTTACTCACACCCATGTCATCCAAGATCTCCATGTCTTTCTTTCTTCAGTCAAAAAGAAAGGTTTTTGATGAAAACATTCCAGGATTTTTCTCTATATATTGGACTTCAGTGGATCCCAAACGGTTGAAGGTCAAAATTACAGTTTCAGTGCAGCTTGAAAGCATGCTACACAATCCCAGATGAGGAATAAGGGTCTTATCTAGAGAAACCATCGCTAATTTTCTAAAAAAAATTATATACGTTTTAACCATAAATGCTCATCTTGAACTAGCTCTCTTCTTCTTCTCTATTTGAATTCCAGCAGTGTAGACACTGCTAAGTGTATTACTGCCCTCCTCAGGTCAAAGTTTGAACTAATTGTTATATACTTGCACTAGCATATTGTATATGACAATTTAGTTCAAACTTTGACCTGTGGAGGGCAGTAATACACTTAGCAGTGTCTACACTGCTGGAATTCAAATAGAGAAGAAGAAGAGAGCTAGTTCAAGATGAGCATTTATGGTTAAAACGTATAAAAATTAACCTTTTTTAGAAAATGAGTGATGATTTCTCTAGATAAGACCCTTATTCCTCATCTGGGATTGAAGCTGCACTGCAACTGTAATTTTGACCTTCAACCATTTGGGATCCATTGAAGTCCACTATATGGAGAAAAATCCTAGAATGTTTTCATCAAAAACCTTAATTTCTTTTCGACATCTTGGATGACATGGGGGTGAGTAAATTATCAGGAATTTTTTATTTGAAAGTGAACTAATCCTTTAAGTATTCAGTTACTTATTAATTCATTTACTATTAGTACATGTATGACTTACATTATTCATGAATGATGACAGTGTGAAGTCTTGTTTCTGACACTTATTGCTAAGTTATGAAAAGCAAAAAGTTTTATTTTATTTATACAATTAAAATATAACAATTGTCAACAAAATAATTAATGAAACAGCAAAAATTTAAAATGTAACACTGAAAAGTATCGAACCAGGCCAACAAATCCAACAATAATATAATTAATAAAGTGCATATAATATTATAATAGATTACATTTAGCCTCAATAAACTTGTGACAACTTGCCCCAGCCTTACATTTAGAATAAATAGGATATTTTAGTTTAGATGAACTATGCATTTGAAAACACCACACAAATCCACTGCTAGAGAAAATACACATTTGTAAAAAATACACGGGATTTTTTTTAACCTTACTTAAATAAATAATAAAAAAAAAAAAATGTGACACTTGTTGACAACAGAGAAGTACCAGACGCTAAATCGATAACGACGTAACATGAAGGTAGGCCTAGTCAAATAATATTCAATACAAATGATACCAAAACTGACTAATATATAATTAAGAGAAAATACCTGTATATCCCAGAAGAACCTCAAACAGATTCGCCGGTCCACACTGCATGGAAGTTAATGATCGCGAGAAAGAAAAGGCGCGTGCTGATTGTCATGAGAGCTTCTGTCGTCAGTGAATGCTTTTCCTGATTCTGCCGATTCATGAATAAAATAAAATATAGAGCCTTTTTTACCTTATCTCAATTGTTTGCTGTGTGTGGAGTCGTTTCCCTCTGGTTTATGTCACGGCCAAGTGTTTACTGATTGGATCAAAATTGAAATCTCGTTTGCTAACCTTCTGACTTGCGTAGAAAGTCAACTTTACTTTTTCCAAACTAAATAACATAAATCTAGGGGTATAAAAAGAAAATAATAAGGATTTGACGGATAAGGCAAAAAAAAAAAAAAAATACACTACTGTGCTTTATATGGTTTCAGTTAAACTGGGCCACTTTTGCCATTCATCTGAATAACAAAAAGTGAAATGTATCTTTTTATCTAATTTATTTATCTTGAGGTGACCTCTATTGTTCATGTGTCATTCAGCTGGTAGCATATGCAGTTAAAGGGATAGTTCACACAAAAATGAAAATTTGATGTTTATCTGCTTACCCCCAGCGCATCCAAAATATAGGTGACTTTGTTTCTTCAGTAGAACACAAATGATGATTTTTAACTCCAACCGTTGCCCGTCTGTCAGTCAAATAATAGCAGTGGATGGGAACTTCTACAATAAGAGTAAATAAAACTTGCATATACAAGTCCAAATTAAACCCTGCGGATCGTCATGGCACATTGATGTTCTTCTAAGACGCGAAACGATCGGTTTGTGCGAGAAACCGAACAGTATATCATTTTTTAACTCTAATACACCACTATGTCCAACCGCTTTCAACATTCGCTTAGTGATGTCTGATCGCACTCTGACAGAGGCAATGATGTCTCGCGCATATAGTTCAATGAGAGCGAGACATCACTGCCATTGTCAGAGCGCGATCAGACCTCACTAATGAGTGCTGAATGTGGTTGGACATAGTGGTGTATTAGAGTTAAAAAATGATATAAATACTGTTCGGTTTCTCACACAAACCGATGGTTTCGTGTCTTAGGTCATCACTGTGTTGTCACGATCCGCAGGGTTTAATTTGGACTTGTCTATGCAAGTTTTATTTACTCTTATAATAGAAGTTCCCATCCACTAGCATTATTTGACTGACAGACGGCAACGGTTGGAGTTAAAAATCATCATTTGTGTTCTAATGAAGAAAAAATGTCACCTACATCTTGAATGCGCTGGGGGTAAGCAGATAAACATCAAATTTTCATTTTTGGGTGAACTATCCCTTTAAGCACTGACCTAAGAACAAAACTTTGTTTTTTTACTTTAACTTAAATAAAGAGATCACAACAAAAACCACAAAAGTTAATCATAAAGACAATCATCCTGCTGAACTCCTGCAGAGTTCCTGCTGTCATCCTGATCCATACTCCATCTCAAACCATTTTAAACAGTACTCATTGACAGGCATGACATTTTATTTATTTCTGGCACACCATTTTGCTTAATCAGTTTTCTCAAATGCCCATGGGTTATTTTACCACAGGCTTGGTCCACCTGACTGAAACACTCTCAGAGGACCTTTACGTCCTGAGATACAAAAGGGGCCGCTCCACCAGCTCCCTGTCAGCAGTCTCTGATTTGTGCCTTGAGGCCCTCTCAAGGCCACATCGCTAAATCCTATTGAACAGGCTGTAAAACCCTTCAGGCGGACAGAGAATCAGAGCAAAAGGCACTGAGGAGGGACTGCAATGTCATCAAAGGGGCACGCTGTGCAATTTAGAGACATGCATGAATCAGGACTTTGGGGCCCTCTGCCATAGGCGCACAGAAGACGTTTGCCTGAGAGTATTTCATTGCTTAAACAGCATTTAGTAGAATCGCATAGTTTACACTTCCATCCATTGCGAATGAAGAGCACTTACGCCGATCAAAGATGGCTTTTGTGTGAACTATAAGTCAGGATTTATAGCAAAAGTCACTTAATCTTTGCCTGACCGTGCGTTCTTCAAAAAATATCTGGTTTGATGTACAAAATTACAACAAATGCATGGCCTCACTAAACGATGAAAATAGTGCTTTTTAGGTGAAATACTCTATTAAACATCTAATGCTTGTGGGGAAAAATTCATCTCACAAATGAAACAGTGGGTGAAAACCTTTTTTTTATGAATTTAAAATCTAAAATACATACTTGTGAGAGGAAAACAAAATGTACCTTTATTTTTTTTTAGTAATCAGTCAGTGAGCAGTAAACACATTCATGATATGAAATGGCTTGTGAATGATATCTAATGTTAATATTGTGCATGAACAGACAACATAGTCTAAGATATATGTTGACAGGTCAGGTTTTAAGGAAACAGATTTTAATAGTGATGCCAAAATTATTGTGGCAAACGAAAACAAAATCATTTATTCAGTGCCTCTGAGACATGGTACAGCACATACTGGTAAAAAAAGAAAAAAGACTAGAAGCCCACAGGGTTGTACTGAACACATCAGTAGCACTATAGTGGATTAGGTGTCTGAAATTCCATATGGATAGAAGATAAAGTGTCTTCATAAAACACATCTGTCTCTCTCAAACAACACTGTCAGCAGCTGTTTCATCAGTGAAAAGCACCGAATGCAACCAAAGCCTCTGATATGTCCAATGAATTATGGGACATGTAACCGCTATTTTTGAGTAACTTTTTTTTTTTTTTACATCAATATTTGTTACAAAAATCTTGCAGCTTCTCTTTACTTAATCATCCACTTTGTTTTATCAAAACTTCTGGAATCAACCAGAAGGATAAAACAAGCAATGACACAAAGAAGAACGTCCATATGAAATTTCACATTAATCACAATAGAAAAAAAAACACACAGTGATCCCATAGATGCAACAGGAGTATTTAAAATAATTTTGTTTTGTACAAAAACTCTTCCGAGGGACAAGTATTGAATTATTCAAGGCATCTTCTCTTTGCCTTCTGGAGCTTTTTTGAGAGAGCGACCATTTTTTAGCTACAATTACCTATCTTTTATCTGTGGAAGTATGTAAAAGTATGTTTATTAAAATAGAAAAAAGTATTCTATCTTAATTGTTTCAAATCATATTTTAGCTCTCTTTATTGCAAAATAAATATTTTCTCTTTTAAATCGTAAAACTATCAGGTCTGCCCCTCAGTATCTAACAAACCTTAGATAAAAATGAAAACAGTACAGGCAAGTAGGGGGGAAAAGTTACACAAAAAAAAATATATAGCTAAAATTGGTTAAATATACCAATTAAGACATCTTCAAGAAATAAAACAACACAGATGACAAACAATTCATATACAAAATTTTATATGGATACAGTTAAAAACACTGCCTCAGTTGGCCTCACTTCTCTGGTTTAACCCCCTGAAAAATATGTGCCAATGCCCTGAGAGAGAGCAAACACCTCCACGTTCAACCTGCCTCTTTGGCGTTACGGTGAGGGAATAGATGACTGGCAAATTCTCCTTAAGGCAGACTCAGTTCTTTTTTTAATTATTTTTTTTCTCCATTCATTAGATACAGGCATCTACTGGAGTGAAACAGGGCCTGTATAAACTGTTGTGTTGAATGTTCAAAAGCGCCTTAGGATGGCTTTATTTCTTGGATTGTGCCATGTAGCTGTTCTCGATGCACAGCACGATGTAGGAACTGGAGCAGCTGCTGGAGGTCTGCTGGAGGAGCTGGCCAGCCTGCAGAGATGAGGCTAAGCCTGTCACTGCGCGGTCTCCGGCTCTCCATGTCTCACAGTAGTTATCCGTCTGCCTGTGACCCCTGCCACTGGACCCGTGCCAGATCATCTTCTCTGGCCTACAGGACAGAGGAAGAAAAGTGATCATTTTAGGTGGTTCTCAAACGGCACTCAAAACCTACAAGACCTTTCCAAAATTGCAAAGTCCAATTGCATTGGCTGACTGTGGGGTCAGGATTTTAATCAGTCTTTTGGGAAAATAGATTTTGTTTACAAGGTACCAGGCAGCTACAGAAAGAATGAATCATTGGACCGGCCAACGATTGGGCAATGAATTGTTGAAAGATATTGTTTGAGGCATTTAATAGCAAGTAAACAGGATATCCATAGATAGATAGATACATAGAAACTTGGGTCTTCAGCCGACAAAATTTTAAATCCCGTCTGGCTAGCACGCTTCCCGTAATGTTTAGGTCAGTAGGTGGAGAGTAGGCGGCTTTTTGTGGCTGTTCGAACACATTCGACCACATGATCGTCTCCGTCTACATTACGAAAGCTATCCAGTTGAATGCGTTTTCGACTACCTCTGGAATTGGTCAAAAGTGGACGAACTCAAAATGTTTTAGACCGCGTTTACACATGTGTTTAGCTTCGTCCACTTGTGATCTGATTGACCAAAGCACATCTTAATACCAGGGCCATGGATGGATGGATGGATGGATGGATGGATGGATTGGATAGATAGATAGATAGATAGATAGATAGATAGATAGATAGATAGATAGATAGATAGATAGATAGATAGATAGATAGATAGATAGATAGATAGATAGATAGATAGATAGATAGATAGATAGATAGATAGATAGATAGATAGATAGATAGATCTCTAACTCCAGTGTACTGAGTGATTTTAAAGGAAAATGAAAACTGACAGGATGATCTGCTGAGGCCTCTGTTTGAAGGGTTCACACAGATCAGCCAAAGCCACTGGCACTCACCAGGCACTGTCCCTCAGGACATCTCTGCCATCAAAGGAGTAGATAGGAGCATTGTCCTTCATCCTGCTCTCTGAGTCACTGAAGAGAGACTCCCAGCTTCTGAAAAGGACTTGATCCTGCAGAAGAGAATATCAATGCCATGAAAAGACAAGAACAAGCAATATGATATTTTCAGTTCTTTGAAAGCAATGGAGAGACCGTGCGTTACAGTGATTTTATCATGATTAAGGGGTTTTTACACCCTTAACCATGTTAAAATCAGTGTAATCTAATGCCTTGTTGCTTTGATAATCTGGAATGAAATAATGGACTACACACCTTGATGTTAACAATCGGTAATGTCTCTCTGTCGGATTTGCGGACGATACTGTAGAGATCCTGAAGTTTGGAAGACAGGAAGGCTCTGAATGTTCCCTTCATCCCCACGGCCCGAGCCTGCTGGAAGCACAGGAAGTCTGCCCCACGAATGCCTCTCATGTTCCCCACTTGTGGAGAATTCAGGGCAATAAGATGCAACTGCACAAAGAAAGAAAGTGGTGTCAAAAAAGCAAATAAAAAAGGGGATATGTGCAAATGTTGTGATGAAGTTGACTGAACTAACCCCTGGTCCGGAAGTGTGGCTGTGGCCTTCTGGTTGATTGACAGGGGGGCTGGGACGGCGGGCTGGAGTGATAGGGTTCCTCTCAGGTTGAACAGGGTATCTGATTTCTGGTTGTACAGGATTGTACCTGCTATCAGTGTAGGGTGGGTATCGTGGATCTGGGTAACGGGAGTCAGGCGGATTGGGGTTTCTATTCTCTGGCTCGCTCCTTGGAAACTCAATCGGCTGGTCCGGTGGAGAAATCTGCTCTGCTCCATTGTTAGCTGTGTGGTCCTGGGAATAGTGAACAACAGGGGGCGGCTGGACCGCTGCCACCTCATTGTCCTGAAGGAAAAGCCAACAATCTACAGTCATACCTTCAGGAATTGATATGCACATCCACTAATTCCAACTTCCTTTGATTAAATGGTGGGTCCTTATTTGAATGTTAAAGCATAAAAAGAGCTTTATTCACACTGCTTACCAGGTCTCCATAGAAGGGTTTATAATCTCCAAGCTGCAAATAAAGGAAAAATTGTGTTAATGTGTGAAAAAAAGGAATACATTCCTACACTATTCTTCTTGAAATGGGTCAATGACAAATAAGGATAAGATTATGAAATGGAGAATTTAAAAAAAATATCTAGTTTAAAACACATCCCATTTTCTTAGAAATCTCTGCATTCATGTTGTCATTTTGATTATCATTGATTTAATGGCTCTAACATTGCCAAATGGTATGACAAAGAAAAATGTGATAACATGTTTTATTACACCTTTTCATTTCATAAAAATAGACAGTAATAACTAATCATCTTCATTATTTTTCAAACAGTTTTCAAGGATATTTTTCATAGTATTTTTTGTAAGGTTTCTTGGAGTTATTCCATATGACAATCAGGACCCTGCTATACCATAAAAAGGTCAATTATCAGATATTTTTTTAAAAACTTACTGACGCTTCCCAGTCAGTAAGTTTTTAAAAAAATATCTGTATATATATATATATATATATATATATATAAATAAATGAATAGGTGTGCACAAAAATTTGTGTTTTAAAGAACCCTACCATCACTTGTCTGACACCATCCCGAACTCTGAGGTAGAGATCGTTTCTGTCCAGAACATAAATCAGAACTCCTTCTGTCTGTCTGCGTGCCGTAGCAATCATGATGTCATAAGACCTCAGGACAGTCACCTGCTGACACATTTAAAACCAGGGGAATGATTAAAGTATCAAGTGTCAGTGTTTTATCAGATACACTCCATTCGTAATTTCTTCAGCTAATGTCCCACTCACCCCAGATCCAGTGCCGGGAATTCCAGGTGGGCCAGGGGGACCTGGAGGTCCAGGAATACTGAGTGCTGAAACGTACAAAAATCATGCAGCATTGTTTGTTATTTAAGTTCCTCAGGAATATTCTGAAAGCAAGAAGAATTTGTACTTATTTTTTTCTTACATGGTCTGTAGGCTCCTGGCAATGATGGTGACCCTGGAGGGCCAGGGGGTCCAGGAGGTCCTGGGTTTCCTGGACGGCCATCATAACCAACCCCGGGTGGTCCTGGTGGGCCCTGCGGTCCAGGGGGACCTCTGATTGAGTCTCCTTTAGGTCCCTGGAAAATATGACTTTGATGAGACCATCCATATGAAGAATAGGTAAGTACTCAATTCAGGTTGTGTCCAGAAACTCCTATCAATCCTTACAGGAAGTCCTGGGTTTCCTGGTGGTCCCTGTACCGCTCCAAAACGAGGGTCATAAAATCCACCTCCTGGCTCTCCTTTCTCTCCTTTAAGACCGGACTCACCACGCTCCCCCTTCATCTCATTCTGAGAAAACAGGTGTCATGTTTTGCATTATGTTACATCATAATCATAAACAACTGTTTCATCAAATACTTTGATTTATGTATTTAGTGATCCACATACCTTGAGGGCATAGATATCAAAGTTTGAGGATAAACCTGTCACAAAAAAAAATAGTGAATATTACATTTTAGTGGATTAATTAACACAATACCTTTTACAATGATTTGATATTGATGTCAAGCTAGAAGTCAGGGTACTTTAGCAAGAGAGTCACTAAAATTTACAGGGCCCAGGACAGCATCGTTTACTCGCCTGCCAATGGCCCTGAATGTCTAGAAACAGCAACAGTGGTAAATTTTACCTGGCGATCCGGGAATGCCAGGAGCTCCCTGGTCTCCTTTCTCTCCTTTCGTTGCTTAAGAAAACAAAACAATGCATTGTTCAAAGCTGTCAAAAATTCACAGAGTTATGGATCATCGGAGACATCTGAACTCTTTCTATGCATTAAAATCAACATGAAATGCATTTCCCAATCCCTTTTTCTTCCGGAATGTTGAGTTCTGGAATTTTTGAGTGAAACAAGGCATTGAAGTGGGGAAAAAGGGTAGGTTGGGACTTGACCAGAATAGACATTGAAAAAGTGCATTACATGAAGGATTCATTGCATCAGCAGTAAAATAAATTGTTTGAGAGGCAGAGCAAGTTTTTTATTTTTAAGAAATAAAATATATAATTTTATTTGAAATAACATGTACAGATAAATCTTGCACAGTAAGAATTTATGAAAGTAGATTTTAATTTCATGTTGACTTTTGTGACACTTTTATAAAATATCTTTTGATCATATGCTGTGACAAGAATGACTAACAACTTACCTGTATATTGCCTTGAATAATCTTCGTATCTCTGAAATGGAAAAGGAGATTGCAAATTATTGCTGTTGTAATCATGATCACTTCAATTCAACATAGCCACCATATGGAGCTCATTTTGCAATATTTCATGCATGAATTACTGCTTATTTGACACAAAAAGCACTTACTCCAAATCTGTCCAAGGGCACAGCAGGTCCGGGGGGACCAGGGGGTCCTGGGGGACCGGGGGGACCCTTAAAAAGACACAAAATAACTTACGAGGACAAGCCATTTATATAACAATCACTGATGGAGCAAACTGCATGGTGTACTTACTGGGTAACCATATCCAGTGCCTGACCCTGGGTCTCCCTTCTCTCCTTTGTATCCGTTTACACCTGGGCGGCCCTACATTTATAAAATGAAGATATTAATTAAAATTCAATTACATACTTGGTTAACTATGCTGTTGCCTGTTAACGAATATTTTTTTGTTGATGAAAGTTATTTTTTGAGGGACTTACAGGTCTGCCTGGCATTCCAAATTCACCTTTCAAACCGGGAGGTCCAACTGGACCCTGAATAAATGAGATTTGACTTAGTTGCTCAGAATGTTATTTTTACCAAGTAGAGGCTTATGAGAGAATTGTTTCTGTCTGAACTTTGAATTTAAAAAATATGTAACAAATATAAACGTACAGGAGGTCCAACTGGTCCAGGAATCCCTCTCTCACCCTACAGAGAGTGAAAAACAAATTAATTTTGATGTACACTACTCTAGTAATTTCTTAAGTAAAGTCATCAAAACTATGAATCAAATATATGGTTGTAAAGTAAAAATAAAATAAAATAATACCTTTTGGCCTACCAATCCACCAAGGTAAAGTGGGTTTCCATCAGGTCCAAGAATAAGTCCAGGTTCTCCTTTATCTCCCTGCAAACAAAGTAAGGTTGCAGCAGTGAGCTGTTGAGGTTTTTAAACACTTCATATTAAGCTTTGTGTGTTGAATTCTGCTTACAAACCTTAATGGCATAGCCTGGTGAACCAGGTTCTCCTCTGTCACCCTTTGGTCCCATTGGCCCCTGATTGGATAAAGAGACATAGTGTTAGATAAATGTACACAAGTCTGTATTATTAATGCACCAAATTGCAACATTACTTTGAAGCTGTGAACAGTCTACAGTTGAACTACTGTAAAAATAGTTTATTTAGATTATAATTTTTTTTATAATTTTAATAGAAAATTAACTGAACTATTAAAGGTGCCCTAGAATTAAATATTGAATTAATCGTGGCATAGTTGAATAACAAGAGTTCAGTACATGGAAAAGACATACACTGAGTTTCAAACTCCATTGTTTCCTCCTTCTTATATAAATCTAATTTGTGTAAAAGACCTCAGAAGAACAGGCGAATCTCAACATAACACCGACTGTTACGTAACAGTCGGGATCATTAATATGTACGCCCCCAATATTTGCATATGCCAGCCCATTTTCAAGGCATTACAAAAGGGCAGCCAGTATTAATCTCTGGATCTGTGCACAGCTGAATCATCAGACTAGGTAAGCAAGCAAGGACAATAGCGAAAAATGGCAGATGGAGCGATAATAACTGACATGATCCATGATATCATGATATTTTTAGTGATATTTGTAAATTGTCTTTCTAAATGTTTCATTAGCATGTTGCTAAAGTACTGTTAAACGTGGTTAAAGTTACCATCGTTTCTTACTGTATTCACGGAGACAAGAGCCATCGATATTTTTATTATTAAACATTTGCATTCTGTATAATTCATAAACAACTTCATTCTTTATAAATCTCTCCAACAGTGTGTAATGTTAGCTTTAGCCACGCAGCACAAACTCATTCAGAATCAAATGTAAACATCCAAATAAATACCATACTTACGCGATTGCTGCATGACGAACACTTTGTAAAGATCCATTTTGAGGGTTATATTAGCTTTGTGAACTGTGTTTATGCTGTTCAAATCAAGCACGAGCTCCGGGGGCGGGGGAGCACGAGAATTAAAGGGGCCGCAACCTATATATCGGTGCATAGTTAATGATGCCCCAAAATAGGCAGTTAAAAAAATGAATTAAAAAAAATCTATGGGGTATTTTGAGCTGAAATTTCACAGACACATTCAGGGGACACCTTAGACTTATATTACATCTTTTAAAAAGGCGTTCTAGGGCACCTTTAACTAACTGGGAGATCAACATTACCCTGGTTAGTGGTGTTTCCCAGCTTTACATCATACCAAAGAAACCATTTACCCATAGTAAAAATCACTACAACAGTCTCACTTGTCTTGTGGCTTTATTAATTACTTCTAATATATATAAATGTCTAAAGTGTTTGGATCAAAAAAGGGGGATGAACAAATGAAATTATACAGTACTTACAGGGAATCCCGCTTGACCAGGACGACCAGGCCCACCCTAAAAACCACACAAATGATATATAGATATTGGAAAATTTGATGTTATGAGTCTATTTTTAAATGCCAACAAAACAATTTCTGGTATCCTAAAGGGACTATTAGAAGCAGGACTTTCATACCTGAGGCCCTGCTACTCCAATTTCATCATCCTTACAGAAAAATGACAATCAACTTAATAAAAACAAACTATTATAGGCAAAAAAGGCAATATAAACTTGAATACTTACAGTTTCAGAATAACGATAAATAATTTGTCCAGGTGGTCCAGGGGGGCCAGGTGGACCTGGAACACTAGTTCCATCTCGTCCAGGTTCACCCTAAACAGATGATCACATTTAACAATGATCAAGTAAGTAATTTGCAATTTCGAAGTCCTAGATATTACACTAAACCACTTCAGACAGAAGTAAACTCACCCTCTCGCCTCGGTCTCCTCTGTCACCCTTTGGTCCCTGCAGGCAAATGCAAAACACAGATATCAGCCTGAAGTACTGCACACCAAACTGACTATTTAGTAAATTTGCACCTTGGAGTTTTATTAAAACAAAACGCACCTGTGGTCCAGGGAAGCCATCCAAACCAGGGCGGCCATCTTGTCCCTGAGGTCCTTCACTGCCTTTCTCACCAGGAAATCCTGGGAAACCAGGCTTACCCTGAGGAGCAAGATATGAATAAATGACAAAATCCCCAATGAAAAATTATATCTTTGGGATATCTCAATAAATAGTCTTACTTGTGGTCCTGGAATACCGGGAGGTCCCTGAAATGAAGTAGGATTGCAGTAAATGAACTTCTAAAAATCCAAAGTAGTAAATAAAGGTACAACAGAGAAAAATCAACCTGGATTCCTACTGGTCCTCTTATTCCAGGGACTGAACTGAAGTGAATACCAGAACCCTCCATATCATCCTGAACACATACAGAGAACACAATATTTTGTGGATTTCCTAAAAGACAGGATGATTGAAGGATGATTGAATAATACTTACAAAACCAGCAAAGCTCGGGCCAGGAGGACCAGGTGGCCCTGGTGGTCCGACGGGTCCCATTGGTCCTGGAAGACCAGCAAGTCCACCTTGTCCATTGAGGCCAGGAGAACCAGGAGAACCTGTGGCACCCTTTAAAGACGAAGATGAATAAAACAATGAATACCGTTAGCTTGCAAGATACCGAGATTCCAAAAGCAAAATATGTTAGTTTGCAGAGAACACATTCTCACAACGCATCTACAAAGCAATGCCACAAAAAGTCCACACTACCATCAGTATAATAATGATGCTACATTTCAAGCATTAGAACTGTAGAGTAGAAAGTTGAGATGTTTGTGAAGAAAATCGATTGCCACACTCAAGACTTGCTACCTGCCACCCTGCAGCTTTAGAGGAGAAGGATGAGGTATAGTAGGAGAGAAGATCATAGAGATAGCTGGGAAAGTAGGAGTTTTGCTACAGAGACAGAAACATAAAAGAATCCTGAGTGGGTTTGACTGTTTCAGAAAAAGATGTTTTCTGAAACAGCTTTCCACACAACACCATTTTCTAACTAGGCGTGACACAATAAAGCAACATTATTCTCGCATTTTTCTTCAACAATGGGCATTTTTGATCACAAAAATCTGCTCGACAATGTCATTTCTACTATATTTCAAAATATGCATTGTGTTTGAGAGCATTTTATGGAGGAAATGAGTTTTTTTGGACTCCTTTTTATGTATCTTTACAGTATTTTTTTTATTATTATTTCGGCAAAATCACAGCTTGATTGTAAATGATGCACACTTTTAAAAATCTATTAGCAAATAATATTTATCTTAATGCTCTTCACTGACTGCATGGTCACCAAGTAAACTAACTTTTCATTAAATGTTGTTATGGTAATAATTGTTGGTAAAGTATGTATATAAATCACTTTTATAAAATAAATAGCGAAATCACTTTCAAAAGATAAAAAAAAAAATCTGTATATACTTGAAGATAGTTGTGGATAAAAAATTCAGAATAAAAGTTTTTGAATAAAAATTAACCCCTAAAGTGATGAAAGACTTCTATAGGTTCCATAGGTTTGTATTTGTGATGCTGACAGTTAAATCTCACTGGTACAAAATCTCACTCTCCAAAACTATACATCAGACAGTTTAGTGATTGTTATTGTGAAGACAAACTACTTCTCCCTGGATCTTGCTGTGTCACTCCTGGTTAGAACATTATGTTTGACTCTTACTTAATTCCCAGTCATACAGAGCTTCACAGTTTGTTCAGCTGTACACAAGAGATATGTTATATACGAATATGTTCAACTGTGCACAAGTGTTTCAGAGGTTTCTCACTAGGTGCACACATTACGCAAACTGACCTTCTCTCCCACAGGTCCAGGTAGGCCCAGCTCACCGGCATCGCCCTGTGGAGCACAAAATCAGTCCAGCGTCTAAAGATAGCTACCATTACAGGGATCTCAACAGAGCTGAATTATGCAAGTCCAAATCCATTAAACGACCAGATAGCTGACTATATATAGCCAGGGTTCCCATGCTTTTTACCAATGGATTGGCATGACTTTTCCATGACCTTTCCAATCATTTGTGATTATAGCATAATGGTGGTTTAGAAATAATTTTATAGAGATTGCTTGGGTGAATTTACATTTCTACGTCAGACTGTGATGAGGGGGTCCCACTACTGTATGTTACTGCCTGCTCATTTAGCCCAGCCATAAATATTTTGTCAATGAACGTGGTAATTTTACAGATAACCCTGATTTCAAGGGAATTAATGGACTTAAAATGTACACATAGTTTTCAAAATGTCTCCAATAAGACTAATAAACAAACTGATGTCATCACTTTGGCCTGTGAGCATGTTTACTCTAGACAAGCACTCACAAACAGCGAAGTTTAGATGATGAAATGTTTTATAGCAACTTCGTAAGGTTTTATATATTTCTAAGACTTTTCCAGGCCTATAAATCACAACATCAAATTCCCTGTTATGTTTTAGGTTCTTAAGTTTACTTCATACCTTCTCTCCTCTTGGGCCAGGTGACCCTGGCTTTCCATCAGCACCTGGTGGACCTGGAAGGCCCTAATAAAAACAATATAATTTTTTACAATTATTTTATGACATGAAATGACAGGGAGGTGGGACTATATACTATGTAATGCAACAGAGAACTCACAATAGCCACATCTCTAACTAATACACACTTTATTCAGACGCAACATATTCAAACCAATGCTATACATGTGTATCATGTCCCTTAGACTTACAGGTTGACCTGGAGCTCCATTTTGCCCAGGAGGACCAGGAGGCCCAAAACCACCAGAGCCTGAAGACGCAAGGCCAGGGGGACCGGGGGGACCAGGAGGACCAGGTGGGCCGGGTAGACCGGGCATTGCCTATCAACCAATTTAAAGAAACTAAGTGAAAAACTTTTAATGGAAAATTACAGATGAAATGTTAATAAAATTGCTACATTCTGCTTCTTAACATCCAAAGTCTGGGGTCAGTAAGATTTTTTTTTCTTTCATTAATTATTTGTACTTTCTATTCATCAAAGAATCAGGAAAAAATCATGGTTTGCACAAAAAACATTAAGCATCACAACAGTTCTTATTTCTATACTAAGAAAATGTTTCTTGAGCAGCAAATCAGCATATCAGAATGATTTCTGAAAGATCATGTGACATTGAAAACTGGAGTAATGATGCTGAAAATTCAGCTTACCCATCACATTTAAAAAAAAAAAATATATATATATATATATATATATATATATATTAAAATAGAAACTGGGTTATTTTAAATTGTAGGAATATATTTTTTTAATCAAATAAAACCAAACCTTTGAACAGTAGTGTACATAAAGTAAATCAAGGAATATCAACAATAATTGATGTTTGTGGGGTTCCAAAAAGAAGATTCAGCATGAGATCTGGGTTAATACATTAGGCTCTGTTCAGACTGCAGGAAAATCAGATTTTTTTCTCAAATCAGATTGTTTCAGGCAGACACTGTTAATTGCAAGTGATCAAATAAGTGTCCACACATAACCAACCTATCTGAATGGGTTACTTTGGTAATGACACAGGCGTACACACGTATGCGACGAGGCTTTCAAAACGAATGCAGAAAACATTAAGGGGCACCATCTCTCAAACCACCTCCAAATGTGGTATGAATCAGTTTTTTTGCTGTCCAGACTTTCAAAAACCCATCCAGAAAAAATCGGAATATGCAAAAAATCTGATTATGCTGGCAATCTGAACATGGTTAATATAGTTAATATAGTGTCCACATGACGTACCCGCACACTGTCCATATCAAACCCAGAGCCCTCCATGTCCACAAATGTCTGGAAAATGAAAACAGAGGAATGAACGCTTTTCTAAACCAGGTTTTTAATAGGAAAGGGTTCATAAAAAGAGATGACTAATAAAGAACTCACAGGCCTGTCAGAGCGAGAGGGGGGTCCTGGTGGGCCAGGAGGCCCTGGAGGCCCACGGGGTCCTGGCTGACTTTCACCTCGGTCTCCCTAAAATGAAAACAAGAAAAAATGTCAAACAACTGAACTGGAATATAAAGGCATTCACAATTCAATTATAATGGCCCTATTTTAACAATCTAAGCACATGGTATGAAGTCTGTGGCTAACGTGTACTTAGGGCATGTCCGAATCCTCTTTTGCTAGTTTAATGAAAAAAAATGGAAAATGGTTGTACCTAGTCTCTTAGGGTGAGATTTGGGCATAACGTGAAATACACCAATCAGTGTCTCATCTCCCATTCCCTTTAAAAGCCAGTTGTACTTGCACCATAGCAGATTGCTATTTACAAGGCGGAATTTGCAAGCGGAAAGACTGAACGCTTCTCCAGAGAGGAATCCTTTTATTTTTAATATTTGGCATGTTTGTGTGCTGCACATCCCAGTGTGTGTAACAAGCAGAGTGTATGCGTGTTGTACACCTGCCTATAAGTGCATATTTCTAACGTGCCCTTTAAATAACAAACAAATAAATAAATACTGAGTTATTGACTTTAGACCATGCTTTTATTGGCCAATAGCGCAGTCGTTTTCAGTTGCCTCAATATAGCAACACGCCAACAATGCACCTGAACACACCTCGTGCGAGCAGATGGACTTGAGGGCATTTGATATTTAAAAATGTGGTGTAAAATGTATAACTTCATCGGGCTGAAACTAGCAAACAACATTTGTGTCGCACCTGGCGTCGCATTGCGGCAGGTGTTTAATAGGGCCCTAAATGGTGAACGAGCCTGATATTGTAAATTATCATTGACTTACTATGACACCAACAATACTTACTTTCTCTCCTTTGGATCCAGGGGTCCCAGGAAAACCGGGAGGTCCAACTTGGCCCTGTTACAAAAATAGATTTTTAATCATTTGTACATGAAGCGAATGAATGCAAACACAAATCAACAACAACACAATCAGACTTTACTTCCAGTTTTGTATGGTGAAAACAAACTGGTCCCTCCAAATACATAAGCAGGTATAATTTCAGAAGAATAAAGTCATTCAGATATATTGAGAAATGTACTTGACCCAGGCCTGTTTTATAAGAGAGTTTATGAAATGCATTACTTACAGCTTTTCCATCTTCACCAGGGTCACCCTATAAAAGAAAGGATAGAATATTAGTTTTGTTCAGATATGACCAATGCCCAATGCATTATGCATAGTCTCAAGGACAGAAACACAATGTGCCTTTGTGTTTGCAATGATGCATATCTTAAACCTGTATTAACATCATTCTCTGCTTGTGATGGGGAACACCATTGAGATCTATTACTGTCCTAACACATCCACAGCAAATACAAGACCGCTTCTGACACATGCGGCTTGAAATGGTATAATGCTGTTCCTTTTAAATGTAAATGCATTCGCTAATAGAAAATAGAGGTGGTAATTGAACCATTCCTTTCTCTGCGAGCTACTCACCGGCTCCCCATCAACTCCAGGAGGGCCAGGGGGTCCTGGTGGTCCTCTTGGTCCTGCCACCTTTTGAAGAACTGACCCATCTCCTCTCACCTCTACCTCTGCACTGGGCCCGGGGGGACCGGGAGGCCCTGGAGGCCCAGCGGGACCACGATCACCCTTTGATCCAGGATAACCAAAACCAGAACTGCCCTGAAACCAAAAGGTAACAGCGAAAATCTTCATAAATGTCAGTAAATCAATATGCATTAAAGAGGCGCTTAAAGGTATAATTCACCCAAAAATTATCATTTTGTCGTTTTCAGTAAAAGCATGTTACTAATTTTAAGAAACGCAAATGAGAAATTCTTCTGTTTGCTTGTTATCTAATGCTGTGATTCACAAAAAAATAATACTAACGACAAGACGGTAAGTGAATGATGACAACTTTTTTTCATTTTGCCACAAACTATTCCTTAAATTCACATTAAAATATGTTTTCACTGTCACAGTCATGTCTAGGTATAAGCATCACAACAAACCTTTATTCCTTTCTCTCCTGTGTCACCCTGTGAAAACACAAAGACAAAAATGATTGACCTGTCTGCCACTCGCACCACTCGAACAGATGGCTGAACATTCAAGCTCCCCATCACTGACTTCACACATTACTGTGAATTTTGAAGGACATAAAAATATAACAATTCAACTAAAAAAGGGCCCTGTATCAGATACATGATAGAATGACTGAATGTAGACAGACAGACAGAATAATAATACCTCTTATCACTTTATATTGAAACTGAGCAGTTAGAGATGTTCAGAAACATTCAGTGAGGTTCACACTACTCAACAGACCTTCTCTCCTTTTACAGCGCCACCAGACACAGATCCAGATCCGGAATCGCCCTTTGGCCCTGTAAGGCCCCTGTCACCTTTGACACCCTTCTCTCCTCTGTCTCCTTTCTCTCCTCTTGCACCAATAGAACCTGTAAATTTGATCATGCATTAATCTTATGTGTTTACATTTACCAAAACATATCTGGTGCATTTCACTCCAAAATAAAAGAAATCATATTTTGCATTAAGAAAATGAAGCCTATTTCTAAGACCATTCAGATTTTTTAAAACTGTGATATACGTACGTTTTCCTGTTATTTTCATTACCAAAATGTTAAATAATTGCTAAAAAATAATTACATATTATTTAAAGGTGCCATCGAACTGAAAATTGAATTTATCTTGGCATAGTTGAATAACAAGAGTTCAGTACATGGAAAGACATACAGTGAGTCTCAAACTCCATTGTTTCCTCCTCCTTATATAAATCTAATTTGTTTAAAAGACCTCCGAAGAACAGGCAAATCTCAACATAACACCGACTATTACGTAACAGTTGAGATCATTAATATGTACGCCCCCAATATTTGCATATGCCAGCTCATGATCAAGACATTACACAAGGGCAGCCAGTATAAACGTCTGGATCTGTGCACAGCTGAATCATCAGACTAGGTAAGCAAGCAAGAACAATAGCACAAAATGGCAGATGGAGCAATAATAACTGACATGATCCATGATAACATGATATTTTTAGTGATATTTGTAAATTGTCTTTCTAAATGTTTCGTTAGCATGTTGCTAATGTACTGTTAAATGTGGTTAAAGTTACCATCGTTTCTTACTGTATTCATGGAGACAAGAATCGTCGCTATTTTCATTTTTAAACACTTGCAGTCTGTATAATTCATAAACACAACTTCATTCTTTATAAATCTCTCCAACAGGGTAGCATTAGCCGTTAGACACGGAGAACTATCAAACTAATTCAGAATCAAATGTAAACATCCAAATAAAAAATATACTTACGCGATTAGACATGCTGCGTGACGAACACTTTGTAAAGATCCATTTTGAGGGTTATATTAGCTGTGTGAACTGTGTTTATGCAGTGATAGAGTCGAGAGCTCGGGAGGGGGCAGAAAGCACAAGCAATTAAAGGGGCCGCAGCCTAAATCGGCACATTTCTAATTATGCCTCAAAATAGGCAGTTAAAAAAATTTATTAAAAAAATCTATGGGGTATTTTGAGCTGCAACTTCACAGACACATTCAGGGGACACCTTAGACTTACTGTGTGTTCACACCGCCGGCGGCGAGAGCGTCAAAGTGACGCTAGTCATTCATTTTCAATGAGAGCCGGCGGCGAACTCCGGCGAGAGCGGCGCGGCGCGTCTTGGACGGTGAGAGCGGCGAGGAGAGTTGAAATCAGGTTAACTTTATGGTAATGAGCTATGACGCGGTTCGGCGGCAACCAATTAGAATCCTCGCTTGAGAGGCTTCCGATTGGTTGACGCGACTTGTCATTTACTTTGGCTCTGCTTTGACCCTCCTGTCGGCGGCGGTTTGAACGAACAGTACAGCGTTGTTGGCAGGACGGCCAAGGCGAATGTTGACGCTCTCGCCGCCGGCGGTGTGAACGCACGGTTATATTACATCTTGTAAAAAATTGTTCAATGGCACCTTTAAATTGTTGAAAAAAAACAAAACGAAATTTCTGTCATTAATTATTCACCCTCATATCGTTCCAATACCCGTAAGACCTTTGTTCATCTTCAGAACACAAATTAAGATATTTTTGATGAAATCTGATGGCTCAGTGAGGCCTGCATTGCCAGCAAGATAATTAACAAATCTACCAAAGACATTTTTAAAACAGTTCATGTGACTACAGTGGTTCAAACTTAGTATTAGAAAGGGACGAGAATACTTTTTGTGTGCCAAAAAAACAAAATAATGACTTTATTCAACAATATCTAGTGATGGGCGATTTCAAAACACTGCTTCATTAAGCTTCGAAGCTTTAAGAATCTTTTGTTTTGAATCAGTGGTGTGAAGTGTGTATCGAACTGCGAAAGTCACATGACTTCAGTAAATGAGGCTTCGTTACATCATAAGTGTTTCGAAATGTCAATGGTTCACCACTGGGGGGCGTGACTTTGGCAGTTTGATATGTGCTTTGAACCACTGATTCGAAACAAAAGATTTGTAAAGCTTTGAAGCTTCATGAAGCAGTGTTTTGAAATCACCCATCACTAGATATTGTTGAATAAAGTTATTATTTTGGGTTTTTTTGGGGCACAAAAAGTATTCATGTCGCTTCATAACATTAAGGTTGAACCACTGTAGTCACATGAACTGTTTTAAATATGTCTTTAGTAGTTTTCTGGGCATCTGAAAGTGTTAAGTGTCTTGCTGTCAATGCAGGCCTCACAGAGCCATCGGATTTTATCAAAAATATCTTCATTTGTGTTCCGAAGATGAACGAAGGTCTAACAGGTGTGGAACGACATGAGGGTGAGTAATTAATGACATAATTTTCATTTTTGGGTGAACTAACCATTTAAGTATGTATTTATACAACATGCTAGTATTTGGTGTGTGGCATTTACTTCATGCTGACTACTACAGTAACAAGAATCCAACTGACAATACATGCATGGGAATTACAAGAAAATGCTAAAGTAAATCATGCATACAGACTTATTATGATAATAAGAAATTTAGGGGAAAATGTGCCTAATTGTTATGATAATAATGTCAGAATGTAGAAGGTCCACAAAAGGTTTATCTTTTTATATATATCTTTGTTGTGAAACATAACTCTTTTTTCAACCTAAAATACTTATTTAGTTGTATGTAAAAAAAACAAACAAAAAAAATAAAACATGACAATATTCAAGGAAGATGGGCCAAACTCCACATATTCATGTAAGAATATGCTTCCAAGCAGAAGCTTCTATAAGCAGCTGAATAAGCAATCTGTCAATTCAAAACCAATACATCAATTATGCTTGCATTAAACAACAAACATACATATGTGCAATAAACAACATACATATGCGGCAACGCTATCACTTGCACCCAGTTTGATACAGTCCTTGTGGGGCATCCACAGCTTTTTGCCAGCATTTCATGCAAAGCATCATGTAGAAATTCTGCTGCGAATTTCTATCCAGAATTTCCATGTCCATTTGAGAGATTATCATCTCTTTATTAGTGACCCACCTGTTGGACCTGCAGAACCCAGTCTGGACTCCACAGAATACCGTATTCCATCATCAGCTGAGCCCGACGTTCTTAGAGAGTTTGAAGCTTGTCTAGAATCATCATACGACCCCGAAGTTTGCTTGCTAACAGCGACTGAGTCAAGAGTTTGTCGAGAACCACCATACGTGCCCGATGATTGTCGAGAACCACTATATGAGCCAGAGGTTTGTTGGGAATCACCATATGAACCAGAAGTTTGTTCAGAATCACCATATGATCCAGATGTTTGTCGAGAATCACCGTAGGAGACAGACGTTTTTCGGGGATCCCCATATGAGCTAGATGTTTTTCGAGAACCACCGTAGGAGCCAGTTTGCCGAGAGGAATCGACTGATCCTAATGTTCATTAAAACTTGCCAATTCAGCTCATTTTGAGGAAAGATCACACAGCAAACCATTTAATGTAGATGATTGTTGAAGCAAGTAAGAATGGATTATGGTCAATTTGACAACAAGGCCATTGTTGCCCACAGACCATGGGGTTAGTAAAAACAACCCCCGAAAATTTTAAATCTTTTTTTTTTCTTTTTTTTTCTTGTGACTTTACATTCTGTAATAGTGATATAAAACCAGTATTTCTCATAATTGTGACTTTATATCTCAAAGTTACAACTTTTTAAGGTGGCAGATAAAAATCTAAAACATAGATCTTAAATGTGAGATTTTTTGCTAATATAAATGTATACAAATATACATTTTTACAAATATAAGAAGTAAAATAACAACTGTGAATTTAAATGGTCACCATTACAGTACATCCAACAATGACAAATGTAGATTTGTACATATTAAAACTGCAATATTGCCCCATAATCCATCCTTGGGTTTAAGCCATCTATTACAAAGTCTGAATAACATATCTTTTAAGAATACATATGCAATTGAATATAAAAGACATTTTCTCTTTGCTTTCCACCAGTAGAGGGAGCCAAATGCCACAGAGGCTCTTTCCATAAACACACAAAATTTCATGATTAATACTAACATTACTAAACCTCAAATCTCCTTGCCTTCAATACCCTGCTAAAACACTATCTTAGATGTGGTTGACCAGTCGGGGAAAGTGTACTTTTTTGAGTAAGCAGGGTGATTAATAAACTGAATTTGCTGGTTGCAACACATACTGGTGACCATTCATGCTGTTCTTTTCTGAAGTGGAATCTAAGCATGCAACTCAAATGTCATGAACAAAATGACTGTATAAACATAAAGAAAGTTGTAAATTAACCAACAAAGGCACAAAAATGCATTACGCCAAGTTTACAGGAAGAAAAAGAGCCATTTAAGAGCTCAACAGAGCAATAAATACTGCTGATGAGCCGAACTGTCAAACTAGCTGATGTTTTACAGACAGACCAGTTCAGACCTGATACTGAAAAGAGAAAGCTCACCTGTCTGCTGCTTCTCAACAAGTGTTCTGCTGGTCACCGGCGGCTGCTGGATCGGCCGAGAGGAGGGAGGTGTCGGCTGAAAGTGATACATATCATTAATTTATCAATTAACATAAACTGCAAATCAGACAGTCAATCAACTTTGTAATGCGATGTCCATTAATAACAGCATGCACACTGATAAAAATCATATTCTGAGGCAAATGTCTAAGCAAATTTGCAAAACAACTGTAAATATTAGATATTATTGCCTGTTTTCAGATCTTGTAAATAAGTGTATTTTGTCTAGTGGCACTGGCATTTTTGCTATTTTTGTTTAAACACAAAAATTGAAACATCTGTTACTGCTACAAGACAAAATACACTTAGATTCAAGATACAATACTGTTCAAAAGTTTGAGGTCAATGTTTTTGAAAGAAAAGCTCACTGAGGCTGCACTTATTTGATCAAAAATACAGTAAAAACAGTAATATTGTGAAATATTATTACAGTTTAAAATAACTAGTCACTATTTTATAGAAGCTTATTTCCATAAAAAAAGATTATTGCCTTTTCATCTCACAATTCTGACTTCTTTTCTCAGAATTGCAAATTATGTCAGAATTGCAAGTTATAAACTCACAATTGTTAGAAATAAAGTCAGAATTGCAAGATATAAACTAACAATTCTTTTTTCCTCACAATCCTGACATTATAACTCGCAATTGTGACTTTATATCACACAATTCTGACTTTATAATGTGCAATTTTGACTTTATAACTCCAAACTGGGAGTTTATATCACACAATTCTGACTCGATAACTCGCAATTCCGACTTTATATCACACAATTCTGAGATGTAAACTCCGCGAGAAAAAAGTCATAAATGATAAAATGTCGCAATGCAATTTTATTTTTATTCATAAACAAGCTTCCATACTATTTTAATATGTTTTAGAATGTAATTTATTACTGTGAGGAAAAAGCTGAATTTTCAGCATCATTACTCCAGTCTTCAGTGTCACATGATCATAATTCAGATATCATTCTAATATGCTGATTTATTGCTCAAGAAAAAAATCTTATTCTTATCAATGTTGAAAACAAAAACATGTTGTTTAATATTTTTCAGGAATATTTGACTATTGGAAAGCTCAAAAGAAGACATTATGTAACATTATAATTGTCTTTAATGTCACTTTTGATCAATTTAATGCACCCTTGTTGCTTAACAGAAGTATTAAAAGAAATGAAGACTCTAAAAGTCTTAATGTGTTTTGTAGTTTTGTTTCTCAGGTAAATTTATCTTGTTTTAAGGACATTTAAATATTTTTACTTTTCTATGTTTAGGGGAACTCCAGAATATAAATTGCCTTAAAGTTAAGAGATGTGGACTAAATGCCACAAAAATCCTTGGGTTCTTGTACAAGAACATCACTGCTTATTCCATCACTGCTTATTCCTGCTTATACCTGTTCATACCAGTTTCATTTCACTGATTGTGTACAAACACTTTGGCCTTTTGTGACCTCAAATATTACCGTGACCATCTTAAAACACTAGATGGTACTTGATTTGGCAAATCAAAGGACGGTGACATTGACTGCATAGATATTTGTACTCGCACACTGCTTTCAACCTACTGGTAGAGAGATTGAGACATACAGCTAACAGTTAACAAAGCTCCTTGAAGAAAAGCTGCCAGGGCTGGCCATGTGAAGCACAGACACAAAGAGGGTCTGACCTTGCACTTTACAAAACATGCGCTGCTGAAACTGCAGAACCCACTGATGAAATCCCAGGCATCAGGTTCTAGAACACTCTGATCCTCAGATTTCATGCCAGGATTGAGAAAAAGGAGACTGGAGGACATGGAGTGCTCTGATGGCCAGTGTGAGAGGATGCTGACAGCATGTATTTTCAGACCAAGAGAACGACCATCTTGGGGAATGCAGGCCATGGGTCCAGGGGTCTAAAGATAGAGGTCAGGAGTGGGCAGGCGGGGGCCGTCCGGCTAGATGTGGAGGGGCTGCTAAACATCTGCCATCACGGTCACTGCTGCGGAGATGGAAGAATCTCGGCAGCCACTCTGACCTTGAACACATTACTCTGAGTTATGGAGTTGAGGATATGGAGACGATCATAAGCCACAGAAGGATATTTCCTTGTGCATTAAAAAAGGGTCCATTCTTTGCTGCCACATGTTTTTTGCATCATGGTCTTCCAGGAGAGCAATTTAGATGTAATGGATTCTTCTGATTATGTTCTAGGGCTGGTACACTTCAGTAAACTTGTTATAGGAGTATTTTATATATATATAAAATACAATATATGTAGAAAAGAATACAAAATTATTATTTTAATTATTAAATTTAAATGTGATTTCATCTCAGACTTTTGGACCACCTGTATACAGGCTTCTCTAGGTATCCTTAATTATTATGAGAACAGATAGAAATAAAAATAGACCAATGAAACTTGAGCACTGAAGACATGCTAAAATTCAATTTTGTCAAACTGAAAATGAAGTCAAACTTGTGTTTAGCACACTGTCACAAGACTACTTCTCTTCCACTAGATATAATAATCTCATAAAATTGGATTACACAAAATTAGGCCTACACACACATAAGGCAGTCATGCAACAAAGATTGCAAGAATGCATGCCCACCAGATGCCCTCTCCTCAAATGCACTCTCTATCATCCAAGCAGAGTTGGATTGGTTGTGAAACAAGTGTGGAAAATGTCCCAGGGGGGAATGTGGCATCCTTCAAAATGAATTGCACGGTAAGACAAATGAAAGTTTACTTTACAGCACTTCGGAATATGCTGTCTCTGTTTCTGTCACAGCATGTTAAAATGCGTTGCATACTGTAAAAGCAGACAAAAGCCATGTAATTTAAAATTACTCGGTTAGAATTAAATTAGTACCTGAATGCTTGGCAGCAGCTGTTTAAAGAACTATAATGCCAATAAACACTTGTAAGTGAATAGAAAGAAACAGCAACCTCAAAGCAAGTACAATTTACTCATAAAATTCAAACACAAAATGAAAAAATGGCCTAAATGTTCTCAAATTGCACTAAACTTCAGCACTGATGAATAAACCAGTCGAACAAAAAAAGCAGACTCTTATGGAAGACGATCTTTGCAGTCCACACCTAAGAGCCACCTGGTTTCTTTCCATTGTAATTAGCTCTGGCATGCTCAGACAGGGCCTCACACATCAGTAGCAAGGGTTCATTTCAATTTCCACATGGCCTATTTCTGGATTAGTAACACAAGGCATGGGAAGATGGGTTTTAACATCTGGGATTGGTCTGGAGATAATAGCGTTCATCCGGGACTTTCCCCCAGAAGATGAGCAAGTGTACAACGACAGATCTGCCAGAACTCACAGGCCGCTGCTCTGTAAATAGCCCGGAAACCTTGGGATCATCATTAGATGTTTTGAATGTGGACATTTAACCGATCACAAGAAGTTTACAAATGTGAGCTCAGCGTCACATGGTTACCAACCAAAGCATAACAAGGAAAATGAACGTAATACCTGGACTGATGGTGGTCGGTCGCCATCTCCACTCGCTCCAAAATCACCCGATCCCTGCAGATTCTGAGGGCGAACGGAAAACTGCGTAAATTCTCTTAGAGTGTTAACAATGAGAAAGATGAGCATTTGTGGTTAAATGTATATCATTTTTATTATTTTTTAGAAAATGGCAGATCGTTTCGCTAGACAAGACCCTTATTCATCTGCTGGGATCGTGTAGAGCCCTTTGAAGCTGCATTAAAACTGCAATTTGGACCTTCAACCTGTTGGTCCCCAGTGAAGTCCACTATATGGAGAAAGAAACTTTTCGACTGAAGAAAGAAAGACATAAACATCTTGGATGACATGGGGGTGAGTAAATTATCAGGAAATTTTAATTCTGAAGTGAACTAATCCTTTAAATCACTTTTAGATTTGTGTGAAAGTCAAAAATGGCACCTTTTGATGCTTTGTGCCAGGTTTGACATGCTTGACACTAAACATCATTGATTCTTGTTTGTAATGTGTTCCTTACATTCAGTACTGTAGAGCTATCTTGTGGCTTCAGAAGACGTGGATATAGGCCACACATGGAAAAACTTTTATGATGATTTCATGATGTTTTTGGAGCTTAGCGGTATAAATGAAATTGTGTCGTCTGGAAAAGATCTCAGACGTTCTGTCTTCACATCTTGTTTTGTATTTCAAGGAAGAAATAAAATAATACAGGGTTGGAAAAACACATGGGGTGAGTAAATGATGATTACATTTTCATTTTGGGATAAACTATACCTTTAAGGATTGTGTTTAATGTACATTTAGCTAATTTGGTAGGGCTTTGGGAGGACATTGGTTCAATTCTCAAGAAACAAAGAACTGATGAAAATTATACCTTGAATGCACCGTAAGTCGCTTTGGAAACAAGCATCTGCCAAATGCATAAATATAAATGTAAAATGATGCCGCATCTAATATAAGATGAGTCATCTGGGTAAAACAATGCACCAGGCATTTTCCTTTTACACTGGTCTCTTAAAAAAAAAAAAAAAGACTATACAATAACTGGGTAAGCATTAAAAACGAACACACACAAGCTTTCCTTTTTCCACTTGTTTGAGTATGCAGGTATTTAAAGCCCTTGCTTTTTACCACTGATCTCCCAGAGTACAATTTCAGTGCATCTCACTTCACTGCATTAGCTTTTCTTTGGTTTAATCCCCCATTTTAGAACCGCTCAACTTAATACAGAGTGTGTATAGCTGTACTGTGAAGCATTTATGTAGCCATTTCCCATTCCCAATTAGCTGAGACATAATTGAAGCATGACTCAAGTGAAAATGATTATTTCACTTAGGGCGTTTTCAGCCCTGTATATCATTTGCTTAAACAGGGTCTAAAATGTTACAATTTTGCATGTTCTTCTTGGTTTGGTTCACTTTCACATAGTTCCGAAATGAGAACCACAACCGAACTGCTCCAGAGTTCATTTTCAATCAGGCCAAGACCACCTCATTCAAGTGATCTCTGACCGATTATTTTGGTGCGGATCTGAGCGTGATTCAAATGTCTAAACCTACCGAGCTAAGGGAGAAAACGTGCCAAAAAAAATGCTCCAAATGAGCGAGGTGTGAAAAGACAACTTACCGCATCAAAGTCATCCTCTTCTTCTTCACAGTGCCGTTCAGCCGCCCCAGGGTCTCCAACCACCCTCAGATCACCGATAACACCCTAGAATGCACAAGTACAGATTGGTAAACTTATTTTGATGGTCATGGAAGGTGTGGTGACATGTAGTCCATGTTGAATGGCAGCTGCTCATTAGAGATTGAATCCACTGCTATTGCCATTGCCTTGCATGACAGAAACGTTGGCAGTCAGATGACAATGTGTGCCTGATATCTTGCTTTAAAAACACATTGCTATCGGTCTTCCATGTGGGATTTCCTTTTTATGATTTTTGGCACAATTTCAATGCAGATGGGGATAACATTCAATACAATCCTCCAAAACAACACATTTCTATATTCAATGGCTAACATACACGTCTCATTAAATGGATAATTGATCTAAAAAGGGAAAATTCAGCCATCGTTTAATCACTCTCATACAAACCCGATTCCAAAAAAGTTGGGACACTGTACAAATTGTGAATAAAAACTGAATGCAATGATGTGGAAATTTCAAATTTCAATATTTTATTCAGAATACAACATAGATGACATATCAAATGTTTAAACTGAGAAAATGTATAATTTAAAGGGAAAAATAAGTTGATTTTAAATTTCAAGGCATCAACATCTCAAAAAAGTTGGGACAAGGCCATGTTTACCCCTGTGTGGCATCCCTTCTTTGTTTTATAACAGTCTGCAAATGTCTGGGGACTGAGGAGACAAGTTGCTCACGTTTAGGAATAGGAATGTTGTCCCATTCTTGTCTAATACAGGCTTCTAGTTGCTCAATTGTCTTAGGTCTTCTTTGTCGCATCTTCCTCTTTATGATAGACCAAATGTTTTCTATGGAAAGATCTGGACTGCAGGCTGACCATTTCAGTACCCGGATCCTTCTTCTACGCAGCCATGATGTTGTAATTGATGCAGTATGTGGTCTGGCATTGTCATGTTGGAAAATGCAAGGTCTTCCCTGAAAGAGATGACGTCTGGATGGGAGCATGTTGTTCTAGAACTTGGATATACCTTTCAGCATTGATGGTGCCTTTCCAGATGTGTAAGCTGCCCATGCCACACGCACTCATGCAACCCCATACCATCAGAGATGCAGGCTTCTGAACTGAGCGCTAATAACAACTTGGGTTGTCCTTGTCCTCTTTAGTCCGGATGATATGGCATCCCAGTTTTCCAAAAAGAACTTCAAATTTTGATTCGTCTGACCACAGAACAGTTTTCCACTTTGCTACAGTCCATTTTAAATGAGCCTTGGCCCAGAGAAAATGCCTGCGCTTCTGGATCATGTTTAGATATGGCTTCTTTTTTGACCTATTTTTTTAGTTTTAGCCAGCAACAGTGAATGGCACGGTGGATTGTGTTCACCGAGAGTATTTCCATTACAGTAGCATTCCTGTATGTGATGCAGTGCCTTCCAAGGGCCCGAAGATCGCGGACATCCAGTTTGGTTTTCCGGCCTTGACCCTTATGCACAGAGATTGTTCCAGATTCTCTGAATCTTTGGATGATATTATGCACTGTATATGATGATAACTTCAAACTCTTTGCAATTTTTTCCCTGAGAAACTCCTTTCTGCTATTGCTCCACTATTTTTCGCCGCAGCATTGGGGGAATTGGTGAGCCTCTGCCCATTAACTTCTGAGAGACACTGCCACTCTGAGAGGCTCTTTTTATACCCAATCATGTTGCCAATTGACCTAATAAGTTGCAAATTGGTCCTCCAGCTGTTCCTTACATGTACATTTAACTTTTCCAGCCTCTTATTGCTACCTGTCCCAAATTTTTTGTAATGTGTAGCTCTCATGAAATCCAAAATGAGCCAATATTTGGCATGACATTTCAAAATGTCTCACTTTCAACATTTGATATGTTATCTATATTCTATTGTGAATAAAATATAAGTTTATGAGATTTGTAAATTATTGCATTCCTTTTTTATTCACAATTTGTACAGTGTCCCAACTTTTTTGGAATCGGGTTTGTATTGTTCCAAACCTCTATGACTCACTTTCTTCTGTGGAACTCAAAAGATGTTGTTTAGCAGAATGTTGACATTGTTTTTTTTTTCTAATACAATGAAAAATAAATGTGGACCAAGATCTGTCAAGCTCCAGAAATGACAAAAAGCACAACAAAAGTAGTCCATACAACCATTTCTGCTTTATTTTAAGTCTTCTGAATCCATATGATAACTTTGAGGAGGAAAAGACAAACATTTAAGCCGTTGCTCACTAATAAGGTAGCTAAATTTTAGTTTGTTCCCCACACAAATCTATCATATGAAATATAGTGTATGGACTACTGTTATGGTACTTTGGTTGTGCTTCATGTCATTTTATTGGAGGATGACTGGTGTGGTGACCATTTATTTTCAATAAGAAAAGCATAAACATCCTAATATTTCCTGGGTTAATAAGATCTGACAGGACTTCCCCTCTCATGTCTCACAAACTAAGGTCAAAGGTTTAGGAGCAGAATGCAGTGAAGGAAGCTTTAAGATGGCTTAATTGTCCTTTTGTGTAATGCTGTGACCTGCGCCGAGAACCTCTTACAGCCCCAACACAGGGTCAGATTTACAGACCTGATTGCCCCAACAGTTCTGCAGATAAGCACATGCTCTTAATGAGAGGGATGGAATAGCAATCATATCCTGCCTAATCAGGTCTGTAATTATGATGGCCATCTCCTTATGGTGGAGTTCCCACAGGAAATGGAAGCCACATGAAACAAGGAGTCATACTGAACTGAACAAGATCCATCTGCTTTTGAGTGGACATTATGAGCTCTGGGAAATGTGAGGCATTCCTACTGTCCTTAGTTGCTTCACTATGGTTATTGAACAATATGCTTAAAAGCATTTGCATGATTGCTGACACAAGGCAGGAAATTCAATCACATTACTTCACAGATAAGTTAGGCTACTGTAGTAGCACAGCAGCTGGTAAAGAATCTGCTGGCTTATATGAGCTATTTGTTTATTAGTGCTATATTTGTATTTATATTTATTTTACATTTTTACATTTTATATGTAATTTAATTGGCTATATATTTCTTATATATATTTCTTTATATATGAATCCATATGATAACTTTGAATATATATATATATATATATATATATATATATATATATATATATATATATATATATATATATGTTTATATATATAAACATTTTATTAAATAATAAATAATAAAATAAAAATTAAAATAAAAATATTAATTTAATTAAAATCATAAAACAAAAAAATAAATATATAGGAAATTAAATGACATTAAATATTAAATTAAATTTTAAAATACATATAAATATATAAATAATATATAACATATAAATAAATACAAAACATTACTTTTACAAATAAATGATAAATAATTTGTTTAATAAAAAAAAGGGATACAAATAAAACAAAGAATACAGAGGAAAGAATAGGGCAGCGGTCCACTGGTTTTCACTGATTTGAGATCAAGCTGTGGGGTCAGCTGCTAAACATCGGCACACAAAGCTAGCAGGAGCTAATTGCTCCCCTGTGGTTTCTTAAAGCAATTAACTACTCTACTCAAACAAGGAAAGATGAGTGGACTTTTGTTTTACAACCACCGATTGTATGTTGTTTTTTTAAACAGGCCAATTTGAGCAATCAAATCATGCAGGAGTCACTCAACCACAGAGATATTAATTGCACTTTCCCTTTTCTAACCTTAGCTAACCTTAATTTGACTTGTTTTTCAATAAGTTTTCTTGATATCAAAGTAGGGTCCTTGTACGTACCACAAACTTATCTGGATCTGCTCCACTAGCATGGCCAACAAATACTCCAGCCCCGGCATCCAGCTCCATATCATCTGGGGACCGCTCAAAATTGAGGACCTGAGGATCTGAGTCACAGTTGAAGTAGAGGGAAACCTGCTCATTCAAAACACTTATGGAAAACCGGGTCCAGGTCATAGACATTGAGGGCACGGTGAATCTGGCCGCCTCATATGAACTCTGCGAGTCAGGCTCAGTGTAGTAGAAGATAATATTCTGCTTGCCGTTTTTCACTGCCGACAGCTTCACACCAACATACATGATGTTCTGGGTTGGGTCAGTGATGGAGAATATGACGCCAGGCTTGGCAGACATGAGTTTTATGTTGAAGATGAGGGAGAAATCACGGTAGAAAGGGCTGGGCAGGTGGGCCGCAGCTGACTGTCCCACATTGGCATTTGGGCCAAACATATAGCTGGGGCTGTTATCATGTTCAAAGGTTTTGGTGACGCCATCAGGTGGAGGATCGCCAATTAACTGTAACAGTGACACTCCACTTTCTTCTGTGGAAGGAAAGGAAAGGAAAACAATATAAATGGACTTTACAAAGAACAATACAAAAGTGAATGGTCAGGGATGGGCAGCAGGCTCAGACTAGGTTAAAAAGCACTTTATTAGTCTGCTCAAACAAATATTGTAGTGTAAAGTGTTCAACATTGACAGCTGTGATGAAAATCAAGCAGTGAGTCTTGACTTTAGTTGTGAAATACTGTGAGAAAGTATTATTTTTGGCTGTATATAGTATCTTTGGTGAGATAACTTTTTTTTTCAGGAGGAAAATGTGTGAATAAAACAGACAGCTGGCTCTCTAAAGAATATTTGGGACTTTTTGATATCCTGAACCAAAATACAACCCTTTAGATTAAATAAGAATGTACATTCACCAGCTAGTAAAAATTCCCCAGTTTTAATAGAAAGTGACCCCTTTGTTTATTGTTCCCAGAGGACCTTCTTGAGAATGTAATTTACTATGTATGGAATGCACTGACAAAAAAGTATATATATATGTGAACACCCTAAAAACAAGATATTTTAAGACCCATGAGGCAGCAATAAGTTAAAGTACTTTATACTAGACTCAAGAGGATAACACTTGTTTTGACCTGAGTCATGGGAATTCCATGCCAACCACTGCAAATTTAGGTTTCTCCAAAATAAAAAGCCATGTTATCAGCAGTTGACGTAAAGTGACATTTTAGAGACAATTAATTTTAATAAAATAAAATGAACTCAAAATAAAAAAACAACACTGGATACTTTTTGCAGATGATTATGAGTGCATATAGTAATCAAACTCAAGATTGTTGGGTGAGATCAAAAGGCTTGCCCTAAAGACTTATGGATAGAAACCTCCGAACTCATGCTAATATCACTCAGCACAGACATATTTAGCTAGTTGTGAAGATATGCTAGACATGGAAACATCACAGGGTCCATGTGCTGACATGTCATGAGGAGGAGGGAAAGGTGTGAGGTTACAGCTGGACAGCTTAAGACCCTTCCTGCCTACACACACACTTCATCCTCTGAGCGATTCTGCTTTGTTAAATATAGACAAGTAAGGACAGTGTGTTTCTTGCTTAAAAAAATACGGAAGATGATTTTGTTTTGTTAGACAAATCACAGTAGCATGAAAAGAAAGCAAAACAAAACAACATGAATAGAAAGTCAAACAAACTCCTAACAAAAGAGAACAAAACAAAACAAAAGCAGAACAGCATGAAAAGAAAGCTAAAACAAAACAGCATGACAAGACAGCCAAACAAACAAAACAAAAAAGTTAATTATACTACTGCATAAATGTGTGTTTTGTAACTATTTACAGAAACAAAGGATGATGCCAACTTCTAGAACTTTAAGCTGCTTTAATGTTGAAAAATAAATGTTTTGAACCATGACTTGACTTGTAAACTTCCTGAAAAAGACTAGCAAGTATAACTCACAGCCACATGGTCTTATTTATCAAACAAGGATCAAAGTCCTTTAGGGGCTTACATTTTCATCATTAAGTTCTTCAAATGGTGCCTTTGTTATGAGTTGAAACAAAACCCCTCTTGCTTTTGTCGCACATGAAAGAAATAGAAAAGAAAACACCTTACGTGTGGTTTTGGTGTGACATGCATTTCTAGTGGATAACATTTAGTTTGTCAACCTATTCTTTGGGTTGATTTAGACATAGAAAGAGAACCACTGTTCCAAGTTTCACTATTCAAAAAGTAAAATGTGTCTTTAGATCATGAGAGAATAATGACAAGCTTAGAAGAGGAGGAGCTTTTGAAGATCACCTTGCATTCCTGCACATGTTCAGGTGCTGCTGTGTAAACCAGCGCTCCGAATGGCTAATGGCCATATCAACACGAGACTCAAGTTTTCTGAGAAATGTTGGGCTTGTGAAAATCACTTTAGGGAAACCAGAATCCTGGACTGTTGCTTTTCTGACAGCAGGCAATAAATTCTAATTCTAGAATCCAGATGTATGTTGGGATAAAATGAGACAGAAGTCCTGAGGCCTTGTGTGTCTGCTCTTGTACATGAATATAACAACCCAGATATTTGACACTAATGACTATCATAAAGACAATATTTTTGCAACTGAAAAGTGCTTCAATTTTTGACAGTATCATCATTACTTGGTCTAGCAAGGGAAGACAGAAATAACAATTTTAAAGTAAATGGACGCAACTGATTTACTGATGCATAATGCATTGGGGTAAGGGGGGACATGTAGGACTTGATTTTATTTATCAGGAATTGATTGGATTGAAAAAAAGTATATTACATACAAAAAAAAGTGTTAAAAAAGTAAAAATAATTCAAATAAAAAAACATTTAAAATAAAAAATAAAATAAAAAGTAAAACATTAAATTTGCTAATATAATTCTTACAGAGTAATACAAAGCAACTATAAATGTGCAAGTTATTCTAATTTACTGAAAGCAAATCTTTTGGCAAAAACCATTTTATGTCAGTTGGTTGATCTGGTTTTGTACAAAACAATATAGTTTTAGTTTATTAACTGCTTTCCATGTCACACACTGCTAATGACCTATAGCATCCATATGTTCACCAAACAAACCAACCTTGACATCAATATGTGGTCAATGTTTTACTAGCCTGCTGTAATATGGTGAAGAGCTTAAAGGGTCACCTTGTTTGAGTTAAATATTAGCATTTTAATTAAAGTGCCTGTTTTTCTATCGATCCATAGTAGTCTTGTTGACCTCTTCGAAAATAAATAGGTTGGTTAAAGCAAAAATGAAAGCTTTTACAGGTGCTATAACCTTTCTGGGTGGATTTATTACTGAAAACACAAATGTAATGTTAAACTTCAGGCCTTTTACACTTTCAAAGTCACCCATCAAAATATTCTCAAATTATAGCTGATCAGGGCATATTTCATATAGGGGCAGAGTCCGCATGCTGACAAGAGGGGCATATCTGAATAGCAAATGGCCTTATAAAACATTATTATATTAAACTGCTTAATTGTTTACGATGTTTCATAATTTAAACTATATTCATCACCTTCAATAGTACCTGGAAGTGCATGAAACTGAACTGAAATTAAAAAAAAATAATTAACCCTCTCTTTCAAGCCCACATATACTAAAGCCAACATAAACAAGCAGCTTGTAACTTTCTGAGAGTTTTAGCTTGATTACATAAGTTTGGCATTTTAATCTAACTCTCAATTTCTAATCAAAAACTTTAAGATGTGAGTTGTAATCAGTTTATTCTAAAGCTTTACTAGGCATCCCCTCTTAATCCTGACAGAAAATGCAAAATCATCAGCGTCACTCGCCAATCTTGCACTTTGAAGCTTGAAAGTGATCACTTGTAGGGGTGTAAAGAGTGGGCCTACATTTTTTACGTCAGCAATCAAAACGCCACATGACCTAATTAAAGCAAATAGGCTTGTATTAAAGATTTGTTGACTTGTACCTTTTATTGGACGCTAGAGAGCATTAAAGGCCGAAATACAGTTCCATGCAATTGGAAACCTGCACAGCATCCTTTGCCAATACAATGGAAGAAAGAAGTATGATCCAAAGTGACATCAACACTGCCAATTTACCCCAGCAAACCCGTTTAACCTTGGAGGCGCAATACAGGCACAAAAGACATCTCTGCTAAGATTCTCAACACAACACTTCCACATTTTTACTTTTTTTCCCGACAGTCAAGTCATCTTGGCATTTGCAGGAATTGCCCTCTCAGTTGATCCATTACAGAATGAATTGAGCACACTGTCTATTGCCACTCAGAGGCTCTATTGTTGTGGAAAAGGTCCATGGAGGGCCTCTGACCCAATGAGAAATCTTGCACAATCACTTCCATTTTCCCACTGAAGCCATTTTTTTTTCTAAATCTAATAGCTCCATCTACAAGCTTCACTGGAGTCCAGACACTACATAACCCCATTATGATCTGTGACACTATTTGAGAAAGCTTTCAGAACAGTCATGGGAGGATATGAGACAGGACCGTACAGAATATGAAAGTGTGTGTGCAGCAGTGAGAGGGAGGACCTAACTAAAAGTAGTGACACTACTAACAGAATTACTTTTCAGTAGCTTGTAGTAGCTCTAGTGATACAATACAGTTCAAGTTTGGGATTTTTTCCCCATTTTTTTTTTAAATAAATGATTCATTAAAAGGCACAATATATAAGATTTTTTTAATTAAAATATCTAAAAACCACTAGAACAATATTTTATCTTTTGTTGGCTTGTGTACTTACATGATGCCAAAAGTTTCCAACAATGTTTAAATCCAGATAATTCAGCTAGTGTAATGGCCCGTGTTATTCTGTCACCTGTCAATGATGTCATATCCGCGTTACCCTCGATGTCCATGGAAATACCAAAGATGCTTTAATATATATTAGGTTTTACTAGATAGGTGAGCAACGACAGAAAACTTTCTGTATTTTTGATCAAATAAATACAGTCTTGGTGAGCACAAGAGACTTAATTTAAAAACATTTTACCAACCCCAAACTTTTGAATGGTAGTGTACATCAAAGAAATACAGTGAATAAATTTACATGAATCGGTTAAACAAAAAAATTAACATTTGCTAACTCTGCAAATGCAATGTATTTTACTGCAAATTTATTTTTCAATTTAATACTTTCATCATAATTTAGACTGTTTTTTTTTTTTTTTGTGCCAGATAAACACATCATCTAAAAACTGATGATGTGTTCACATCATCAGTGCTTTGTTAAAATGCTTCAATGGTTAAGTTAAGGTTTCAGTGTAGTTTCCCCAGAAATGGTGAGCAGAAGGGAATTCTGATGAGGAATACAAATACCATAACATAACAGACTAATTAACAAAAAAAACAATCAACTGTAGTTAAAGGAAGACTAGACAGTCTGTTACACATTAGCTTGTACTTTGCACATGGGCCCAGAGACTCACAAAAGCTAACAATGGCTAGACGCTGTCACCCTTAATCTATTGCCCCTGACAATTTCACTTTCCAAAACAAGCAGAACACCTGGAATTCACTTTTTAGTTTGCGTTGAAATAAATGTCAAATCCTTTACATGTAGCTAACATGAGAACCATATAATTAGCATAACTAAAACTATGAACACAACATGAACAGTAGGCAGCACCACAGCTGCTGAGAAAGCCTTGCTTTCTGACATGCTGCTTGCATTATAAAAAAACAATAATATTGTGGTTTGATCTTATCTGCCATAAATTAGCCTTTGAATGTCTGAAAACACAGCCTAATCTAATTTAATTTAGATGTTTCCATTATTATATGACTCTAATAGAGGTTGATGGTTAGATTATTCAAACATATACACACAAACACATCTCTAATTCTGCAGCAGAATCTAAGTCCATGTTTACACCTGGTATTACAATGCGTTTTGGTCGATCGGTTCACAAGTAGACGAGGGAGACATGTACCCATTTACAAATGGTGCTTAAATCCGGAGCCATGTTGACTTCTTTTATAATTTATGGGTGAAATTTTTTGGACTTCAAATTTTGGGTCACCATCCACTCCCATTATAAAGCATGGATTACCCTGGAAATTATTTAATATAACTTTAATAGAATGTCATATACACCTAGGTTGTCTTGAGGGTGAGTAAATCATGGGGTAATTTTCATTTTTGGGTGAACTATCCCTTTAAGTCATTAGGCGGAGAGAGGGCGTTCTTTTGTGGCCTTTTGAATGCATTTGACCACATGAGCATCTACACTATGAAAGCAATCCAGCCTAATGCGTTTTCAACTACTTCTGAAAGTGGTCAAGAGTGAACAAGCTCAAAACGTTTTAGACCCTGTTTACACCTGTATTTAGTGTTGTCCACTTGTGATCTGACTGACCAAAACACATCTTAATACCAGGTGTAAACAGGACATAACATATAAGGGAGAAAAATAAACTGATTACAGTACACATTTTCTAAATTTTCTAAGTGAAAATTTCTCAGGGTAGGTTTATTTTTGAGAGTGAATTCCTATACATGCACATACATAGTCTTGGCTTTCAAAAAAAATTTCATTGAAGTTCATTGAAAACATGTTGAACTTCTGTGACAACATGCCCCAGTAGTCACAATATGGGGTAAGTTGTCACAACAAAGCCTGCCATTAAATTTTATATATATATATATATATATATATTAGTGAGAGAGAGAGAGAGAGAGAGAGAGAGAGAGAGAGAGAGGACATATTATAATAGGCTTTGTAACAAAATTGCAAAAAAAAAAAAAAAAGCAATTGCAACCATTTCCAACTTTTCTTATCAACATTTAATGTTGATTAAATTTTTTGGCATTTTTACATTTTTTTGCATTAGCAATAAATTACATTTTTAAATTATATATATATATATATATATATATATATATATATATATATATATATATATATATATATATATAAACGTCTTATCAATAGTAATAATATTTCACAATATTGCAGTATTTTTATCGAATATATGTAGCCTTAGTGAGCCTTTTTAGCAAAATGTAAAAGTTTTATGACACAAAACTGTAAAAGGTAATGTAAAACTTACAGTATCAAACTATTGTTTTGGCCACCAAATGTGAGTTAACTCAACCTAAAGATAAGCTTTGTTTCAACTCAAAAATAGTCAAGACAATACATTATTTTAAGTTAAAATTCAAACTTAAAGTTATGCATTGTCTTGACTATTTGTGAGTTGAAACAAAGCTTATCTTCAAGTTGAGTTAACTTATTTTTAGTTGAGTTAACTCAGATTATTAAGGCAGCAGGTGAACTTTCATTTCTAAGTTTAACCAGCTGAAAATGTTTTACAGTGTACTTGCCTTAATAAAATGTGAAAGCTTTGTGCCCCTAAACTCTCAAAATAATTCAAAGAGACTTTCTTCCGCTGTGTCCCTTCAGAATGACTTGGATGGGCTCCTAAAACATGATGTCCACTCAAAGTTGTCAATATAACAAGCTGTCTGAAAGATAAAGTCTTTTTTAGACACTCTTTTAAGATAAAGGCCTTTTGGCCTCAGCAAACACAGCTTATAGTGCACTAAAAATACTGCAAATGAACAGCACTGGAAATTCAAGCAAGAGTCTCAACTGCCAAATGAAATCTATTCATCATGACTCTATTTTCTCATTGTGTATTTATATATGTTAATTTGCTTCACATGACAGTTTATTCTGTAACCATGTTTCTAGATGTTTATCACAAAACCATTCAAATACCCACTGTATGCTCTCAGGATTTACTTGGCAGAGGATTGCAATCATAAATTCAGCCTGAACATATGGACTAGCAATTCTGTGCTAAAGTCACTCCAGCCAAAAATGTAACCTGAAACTGCATTTACTGCGTCTCAGCACAAAGACATACTTATTACAATACAGATGTTTCTCTCCTCCAGCCACAGAGATGATGAACATTTATCTGTCCTTCACTGTTAAGAACAAACTCTGGAATGAGGGGAAAGTCATATGAACGTAATTCACTGTCAAAAACAACTCAAGATCAAAGTGTATGCTTCCCAGCCATATATTCAATAAAAAGAGCTCATGTTTCAATAAGAAAAACACATATTTTCAGGCAAAGTACAGCAGACTCCTTTTTGACCATCTTTATTCAATAAAACCAAATCAACTTACAACCAGAACAGCTCATGGCCTTTTCAACATACCTACTAATAGCACCACAAATGACTCTGTTTAACTTGCATTGCTATTTATTAATAAAGCAAAGTAAAGGGACTTCCCACTGCCTTAACATGCATGCATGGAGGAATGTAATCCAGTTTATTGGTGATGTATGGATAGGTTAACAATTTGACCACTAACTGCATACTCAGATAAGGAACAGTATGCATTAGAGAAAAGTAATGTGCAGAGGTGTTTCTCTGTGTTTACCTATACTTGACAAATAACAGGTCTAAGATACCCCACTTGAATGTAGGTTAAGAAAGAATGCGGGGTATTTTTATGGTAAATTGTTTGACAATCTCTTATGGATTTATTCTTTTAAGATCACCAAGTTTACCATGGAAACGATTTGAAACTATGATTATCTGTGCAACTGCGACAAACAGGGTGAAGTCACAGTTTAAGTCATACCTCTCACTACCAATCATTCCTTCAACTGCTAAAATAAAGTTAAGCTATTATACTAAATAATCTTTAGCAGATCCCTGTTTATATCATTGGAAAATTAAATGTACCATCAGATTAGGTTATGAAGAATGTGTGTTGTTGATACTGGATGTATTCAGTGCTTCACAGGTTGGTTAAGAGTCATGATTCCCAAATCTTCTGACTGATGAACTTACAGGGCATTTTCAACCATTCTTGATTTTAATTCACTCAACAGATAACCCTCACAGACAAAATTTTTAGTTAGGGATGCTCCGATCGATCGTCCACAGATCGGTATCAGCCGATAATGACATTTTATGACTCTATTGGTAGGATATGTTTACACAACAATGATGCACGAAAAACTGAACATTTTTTCATTTGCATTTTTCACATACAGACAACACCACTGTCGAAATGATCCCTGTTCACACAGATCAGTGAAAACTTTTGTAGTTTTCAAAAGTTTGCTTTTTCAGGCCTCCAAAATGCCATTTAAACATCATGTAAATGAATGGCCAAAGCACATAAAAGGTGATTTTAGTTGAAAATGGTGTAATTTCAAATAAATTTGGCCAATCTCACAAACCAATCGCAATTTGATGACGTAAAACCGTAAAAGGTTGCCGCAGACGCCCATGAGGCTTTCACGCCATGTTCTGCTTTGTAACTTCACAAAACAGTAATAAAACATAGTTGTCTCAATTCAGACAAGCCCACACAAAACATAACATGATGCATAAATCTTGAGAAAACCCTCACAGAGTGACATGACATGCTGCTTGGCTAAAGCTATAGGACTTTGATAGCGTTGTGATCATGACACAGTGTTTTCCAACTTCATTTAAAAGTTTAACCACTGGAAACTGGATCTGGGGTATGGTGAGTAGGGACATTTCTCATGGATTGGATCGATCTCTCATATTGACAGGTCTTGAATTTAACGTGCAGTACAGAATAGACCTTATGTAGCCCTGCACCATTTTAACGCTATGCTCATTTTGTTCTGTCTTCCCGTTTGTATTTCTACAGCATGAAGGTAAGATCTTCCGAATTTATGAATGAACCACTCGTTTTAAAAAATTCCCAGTCTACTGACATTTGTTATGACATCCGCTTCAAACATTACAATGTTCATGCTAACTTTCATTAACTCTATAACTCTACAAGTAAATCCACTTCATCAGCTAATTACTCTTCGACAACAATGCCATATAAGTTCAAACACAAAATTCTAAGGATGGCTGTGTTCTTGTTTCTCTGGTCTATAGAAGCACACAGCTGAAATAGTGCTGAAAGATCATCACACATCAACCAGGATCTTATTACTTGTTCTATGTAATTCTAAATATTTTTATGCATTATGGTGTTTACACAATGAAATTATTTCTTATGTTCAGTAAAACACAGATTTTTGGACTACCATGGTTTCAAATGCCATCACTTTTGATTGCTTTGAGATATCAACACAAAATTTGGCCCAGATGCATTTGACATGATTGTGAACAAGCCCAATTTTGATTTTATGACCAGTCACATATGCTTTCTAATAGTCATGTCAAGCATGAATAATAACAAAATAAATCAATAAATTGAATCACTTTTTCTGGGGTTTTCTTAGCAGTGTTTTAACATAACCTCAAAACATGATCAAAATCGATTTTCTTCAAAATTTGAAAAGCTGACTAAGAAATGACTTAATTGATGATAACTTGTTTTTTTTATAAGTATTAATTTTAAATATGCCATTTAAATATTTTAAATAAATCACATGAAATCATTAAAAATGCCTTCAAAATGTGTAAGGAGTTAACAGTGACAGTCAACAGAGAGCTTACATATCACTTATATAAAGCTTGAATGAATGGGATCGGAATCAGCCAATCAAGATGACAAGAAATCGGTTGTCAGTATCAGCTGCAAAAACTCTGACTGAAGGATTCCATTTTTAGCCAATATTTGGAGCTGGGTAACTAAAAGAAGAAATCAAATTCTGAAAACCGCAACAATCCAAGGCCGTGGGAACTGAGAGTTGCATGTCTATTGAAATACAAAAACATAAACATGCAAAGACTTGATTTAGTAGCGCCATGCAGTCATCCTTCACACTTCCATGCAGTTTTGACAAGCGTGCAAAGTGAATGCATTAAAACACATCTCCCCAGAGACTCCGAGTGCTTACAACCGTTGAGGACCACACAACACTTAGAGACAAACAAAAGCCCTCACCAATACTGGTGGATGACAAACAGACAGACAGGTGGCACTGGTTGAAAATGCATCTCTCTTTTTTGAGAGGGATGGCATTCTAACCGTCCGTTACCTTTCTGGTTACTAACTGACAAGCACCGATACCCATCATGCTTTTCTTCAGGCAGAGAGTGACACTCCACGGGGAGGCGGCCCTCATCCAGGAGTGTCCAGCAACTGTCACGCAGGACTTCGCAGAAACTGCGACAGGGCAGCGGGGGCAGCAGTCCAGGTGGGCCACACCGCGGTGTCAACAGCAGGCAGAAAAACCATTCCAAACTATGATGGCAGTTTGACCGCAAAAGCCATGCCCATTGGGTTAAAACAACCTGAACTTCCTCCACGCTGCTTTGATTTAGAAAATTAGGCACCATGAAACTGTCCACTCTCGTTCTGGTGCAAAATGGCAAATCAGGATCGACTGGCAAGCAGCGTGAGGATTCGACGACCGGCATGCGAGCTACAAAATACTCACTTTCAATGGTTAGTAGATTATCGGAGACAGAGTATTCAGAGGAATACAACGTCGTGTTATCATACTCATCATGCTCAGTATTATTATTATTATTATAAATGCTAACATTTTTAACATTAATGCTTTCATTAAATTGACTGTATGCTGGGTCACTGCCGCTCTGAAGTCCATCCATCTGGTCCACTTTGGTCTCCAGTTTGAGGTTTCCCACATGCAAACTAGCATTTTCACCAGCAATACCAGAAACATTGGTTGATGTAACATAGGCATCCTGTCTTTCAAATTGAGAAGATCCAGATCCGGATCCAGAAGCAAATTCAGACCCATTTACAGATTCAGATTCAACCCCCAACCCAGACCTGGATATGAACTCTGATTCCCCCTCAAAATGACCTCCATTGTAACTGACCTCTTTTTCCACCACAGTTACAGAAGCACTTGTACCTGCTGTTCTGGGCGGCTCTGTCCTCGGTGGTGATGTGGGCCTTAGGGTAGACAGGTAGGCCGGTGTCTGGGTGCCCTTTGCATTTGAATCATCGTACCAGAACCAGCCATGTGTGTGGCAAATCCTCAAGCACACCACAATAAAGAGGCACAGCCAAAACCTTAGCTCAGACATCACGCTCACTTCCAGTCATTCAGCAATTCAAGCAGGATCCTGACATGCCTTCAACAGTAATCCACACCACACACACAGAGACTCGTCCCTGGCTCACCGTAAACTCACCACAATCAGCACACAAGCCAGGCAGGAAAAGTTTAGAGGAGGAGTAACATATTTTAAAAAAAAGAGCAGGGGGCTGCTTCGTCATTGGACGAGCTTGGGACCTTTTCCTCCCCCGTAGCTCCATCTCCCCTTTGTCCTTGTGAAAGAGTGTCTCTGATGATAGATATTCTTACCAAAAATGCCTGCAAGGCGTCCTTTTGTATACGCCGGTGCTTCTAAATGCCCTGGCGGATGGAATTTAGAGTTGTTTCAACTTACTTTTACAGCCTTTTTAGGGGCACAGAAATTCCAGAGACCCACTGTTACACAGAAACAAGCTGCTTAAACACCCAAAACACCTCTTAGATACAAACATTTATGCTTAAAGTAGGGGTTTTAGTCATTTTCTACACCTCTGGTTGATTTTTGTATTTTGTGAAAGAAAATATCAGTGCTTTGCTTGCAAGGCATGAAAAAAAAGAGATATTTAGGAATTTTATGAAATGCTGCATCAGAGACACTTTACACTGAATTATCAACAGCAACATAACACTATCATTGAAAAGTTTGTGGTAAGTAGTTAACAAAGTATGCATTAAATTGATCAAAAAAGACAGTTAAGTAAGTTTTACAAAAAAAGGTTCAAATAAATGCTGCTCTTGTGAACCTGAAAAAAAAGATAAAAATTTTAAGCAGCACAACTATCAACATTGCTAACAATAAGTAATCTTAAGTAGCAAATCAGCATATAAGAATGATTTTTGAAGAGTCATGTGACACTGAAGAATTTCAAATCAAATCTAATATTCTGTGCAGGTCTTGACAATTGGCAGTTGAGAGTTGAGACTGAGAGACGCCATCTCATGACCTCAAAGGGACATCCAGTCCCTAAATCCAGGGTCCCCTCGTCCGCATCCTGATGCATGGAGATACGCTTCTTACTATCTGTCCAAATGTGGAAGATTTCTAATCTTGTCTATCTTCTCTTAGCCAATCAGAATCATTTTTACCTTAGTAATATATAATTGGTGTGGAAATGTGAATGTACGCAGAGCGGACTACGAACTCCTTGTGAGACCTGAAGCTGGCTTCTGCTGATGAAACTGCAAACTATTTTTCAGTATTCTTCAATTGATTGCATCTCTGACTCCTGGTCTTTCATTCGACACATCTGGTCAAGGGTCCTAAAACTGTTAATCCACAACAGTTTTATGGTTGGGGATTAACAGACACTGAATTTTAAAATATATCAAAACTGATCAAAACTATAGAAAACTGTTCATTTAAATTGTAATAATATTTCACAATATTACTGTTTTTACTGTATTTTTACTGTCTAATAAATGCCACCTTGAGAGACTTCTTTCAGAAGCATGTTAAAAATCTTACTGACCTCTGTAATTATTATACATAGTTAACAGATGCTAGAAAAACCAAACTATGCTACCTAGTTAAAACAAAATTGACTGTATTCTCTGTTTAGGAGTCAGAGATGTCATAAATCATTTCATAACTGTGTCAGTGAAGTTCAAACAGTAGCTAACTCCACAGTTCAGCTTGGAACAAGCTGTCTAAAAAACTTGCTCACCTCCAACATAAATTCTGAAACCAACCCCCAATATAAATCATGTTCTCTGTTTTAAAGTCACAATTAGTTTTGACAGGGGCCACCTCATGTTCTGTGCTTCATGCAGGGTGCAGTTACAGAGTTATCCAGAGCTTGTGCACTTGTTCAGACAAGCCTACGGGAGCTGGTGACAGAGACCCTCCACATGCTAACTGACACTCTATAAGCAATGTCAAACTACAAACATTTCTCCTAAAGAAATTTACAAATATGCACACATGCATCAGTGGACATTATACTGTAAAAAAAAAAAGGATTTTAAAGATAAAAATGAAAAAATTGCTGAAGTACATTTTACAATTTAATTCAACGTTATTTTAGCAATTACTAGTATTTTTTAGCAAAATTATATGCCACTTCAGTCAGAAACAAATGGACTACAATATGATATAATGAAATATTGACAAAAAATAAAAGACAAATTACTATTAATAACAATAAAAAGATTTAAAAAAATAAAAATAAAACTCAACACTGGTCATGTCTACATCTGACTTTAATTTAAAACATCTGACTTTTAATTTCAATCCACTGAAAAAGAGTGAATTTATTATTTTATTTTTTTCATACAATACAAAACTAATTTTAGAAGTGTGAAGTACTTTGCTTAAAAGTTGAGAAAATCTAAAATCTAAAATCTCAATGAATAAAGTTGTATAACTTTATGACAGAGCACACTCCTCAAAATAACAACTATGTTGTGTTTTATTTTTTCTTATTATCCTCAGAGCTGACGGAGCACTGAATTTACAGCAAGATGAGTCTAGGATGCAAAATCACTCTTTAGGGTTTTGATAAACTAGATAAAAAAAACTCTAGAGTTCACTTAAACAGTGAAAGGACACAATGAGGCATGCAGATATTTCAAAAAACCTACAACGTCTGCCAAACCCCTTGAGAAACAATGGAGAAATCAGCCCCTCAGAACAATTCATCAGGAGGCACAGCCAAATCACTGGGGCTGCCCCCAGTGAATGTGGGAATGACATTAACAAATGCTAAGCAGCAGTAGGGTGGACAGTCCTCAAACCTCAGCCAAGAACACAGTGAATCTAGCAAGGACTCAGCATAATATTAGAAGAATTCACTGCTGGAAGAATTCTCAGTGGTTCTGTGGCAAAACCTAGTGAGCAGCCTTGTTGTCTACTGCCTATGTAGACATTAACCTTCTGAGACAGCATTCTAACTGAAATGTAACCTTTTTTAGAACAATTTAAACAGACTCTACTGTAGGTGTGACCGAAATCACACACTGTCTGAGTAAGTACTACACTCGATGAAGAATGAATTTCAAGTACATTCTATACGGTATGACTCCACTATGTTAGCTTTTACAGCGTCGTTTGGATCGCTTCATTGCCATTCCCAACTACTCCCCCACTGCCTCATGGGATAGTAAAGTGTACAATTGATGTATGCTTCAGAATCTAGTAGTAGTAGTAGGACATCTGGGAACTTTTCGACTACTTTATACTGTGAATTTGGACATAATATTCTTTTCACATACTGTTTTCACCTACTATGCATAGGAAGGAAGTATGCAACATATTTTATTTATTTATTTATTTATTTTTTATTGACAATGTTGTTATGCATTATGGGATTGACTTCTACAAGGAGGATACATGCAATGCTACATTAGAACTAGGCCAAAAGAAGATTAAATGCTGCCTACCTTTTGGGAAAAGGTCACATTGGGAATTGTGCCAACAATACATGGACACTTTTTCCTTCAATCTGAATGAATTTGTTCCGATTGATGAATCTGAACGTAGTGTTTATATGAATGCTAAATAAATTATCGGGTTGATCCACGTTTATATGTCACAAGCTTCTGGCCGGATTTAATCTTTTGACAAGCGCACACTGCACGAATATCCAGAGTTTCCCACTGTTGTTGCATACTAACCATCACTTAATATTTACTTAATGCACACTTAATATTTATCCATTTCAGGTCCTAATTAGGCGACGACGAGCACATGAACCGTTGAGTCGTGCTGCTTGTATTTATCAAGCAGTAAAAGCATCTTTTCCCCATGCAGCCCAAAACCAATAGTCTGTGGATGAGTCAGTATAAAACAAGGATTGGTGGAACATTATCCCAGTCCACTTCACAGATAATGAGTGGAAAGAGAATTAAGAATGACAGGACACTCATTTAAGAACAGCTTGTTCCGTGCATCATACACCATTACGCTATGTCCTCTCGATCAAATTACAAAAGGAATAAACCACGCAGCTACTGTCTTTAAATGCTACATATGTAAGCAATGAACCGAGCGCTGATTGGTTCTTCCAATGCCATGGCATCAGCCAATCAGAAGTATTTCCTAATCCACGTAATCATATATCTTGTACCCTAGCCTGCGATGCGCGATTATGAAAACTTCCGTCCCTCCTCCTCCCCAGTACCACCTGTAGAAACCTGCTATGGGGATTCTACAATTTTCTTGCAGCAGCCTGTCCTTTTTCTTTGTGATTTTGACTATAAGATGAACAAAATTCTTGTATTTGCTCAGCAGCAGCAGTGTAGCAGATTTTGTCTGCTAAAATCAAGCTTATGTAAACTCCATGCCCTATGCTAATAATTGCTAGTTGAAATAATCCACTCCGAGAGTTGTCATGACTGAACTAGGTTTTAGAGCCCATTTGTTAACAAATAGGAAATCTTCCACACACACACACAAAAAAATCCATAGTAAGTCACTAAAAATATTTTATCATAGAAATGTTTTCTATTTGCTGGCAATTCCTACATGCAAGAAATGCAAACAGTAAAGTTAATTAGACTCCAGTGTTCACTGCAGGTTAAAGGAAGTATGACTATCTTCATTTTTTTCATCTCTTTACACAGGAAATAAAGGTTAATGAACTGCAAACACAGCTTTACCCACAAGGACACTGAAACACGAGCAGCTATGAGAACATGACATCGACACATGCTTCTTATTACCTCGAGCCAAAACGTCACATATATCACCAAAGCAGCTAACAATTCAATAATCCTGCTGTTTGCTTTTACATAAGGGTTAATGCTAAACCTCATGATTCAGGTCCTACATGGGTGGGAATCTTAGTTTACAATTCTCCACGGAGACTCCCTCACAGTCATGACCTTTCTCGGCACACATTCAGGGCCAACGTGTTCTCTGCCATCGGCCAAAAAGATTGTTTGGTGGATGAAAGCTGCACTCACCAGGATGTGATTTAACATGAATTGTAAAAGATATGGCAGCTTTTACTCATTGCCGTTACAGAAATAAAAAGGCGCTTGTGATGTTTTTTCTTTGGGGAGTCCCTCATTCCTTTATGACTGAACTGGGATACCCTTTATCTTGAATGCCAAGGGACCAAATGATTTGGAAAGTTTGGTATCTAAGCTTTGTTTTGAGTAAAACTGGTATTAGTCATACATCAATAGCATCAAAATAGGTGTCACATGTTAGTCTGAGGAGTTTGAGGTGCTCAGGATATGTGGGATGTGCGGCCAGAAAGAATGGCCAAAAACAACATCCACACCGGTATGTTTTCAGTCACACTCCTCTGCAAACTTCTATAAGGAAACTGAGCTTTCCTGACATTTCCTCCCTCTCAAAGATGAGAATTGTGTCCTGGACATATTATGGCCTTGGGTGTGTTTGAATAAAAAGATGTGGTTTTAATTAATCCCTTATTTTTCAGATGGTGTCCATCAAATCTACACGGTCTCATCAGTATCTTCAACTCAATTACCAAATTAAAACATTATTTGAAATAGAAAAAAACTATACACTGTACACTGTCATTTAAAAGTTTCAGTCAGATTTTTTTTTAATAAATTAATATATTTGTTAAGCAAAGCATTGCATTAAATTGATCAAAATTGGTAGTAAAAATATTTATAATGTTATAAAGATAAACTTTCTATTCAACAATTCCTGAAAAAAATGTATGACGTTTTACACAAAACTTTTACTTACATATGCACAGCAGTGTATCAGGGTATGTATTGGCAGTAGCAAGACCCCAAGATTTTAAGTATATACACTTAAAATCTTAGGGTCTTGCTACTGCCAGTGCCAATACATACCTTGATACGCTGCAGTAACTACCCATAGCAGATCTATACAGGTGGAGCTAGGGAAGGTCAGGGGTTTCAGAGGAAGCATGCTGCAAAATGCTATAGTGATATCTAACCAGCCATTTAAATGTTGTGAGCAGCAAGCTCATTGAACCAATGAGATTGTGCCAAGTAGTTAACACTGAGAATATCATCAGTTTGCGTTAAGCCTGCATCAGCCTTTGCCATCTAGAGTTTCATGACAGAACTAGGCATTTACAGATATACACTATATTGCCAAAAGTTTTGGGACGCCTGCCTTTACATGCACATGAACTTTAATGACATCCCATTCTTTATCCATAGGGTTTAATATGGAGTTGGCTGACCCTTTGCAGCTATAACAGCCTCAACACTTCTGGGAAGGCTTTCCACAAGGTTTAAGAGTGTGTTTATGGGATTTTTTGACCATTCTTCTAGAAGTGCATTTGTGAGGTAAGGGAGATATGTTGGCGAAAAGGCCTGCCTCGCAGTCTCCACACTAATTCATCCCAAAGGTGTCCTATGTTGTTGAGGTCAGGACTCTGTGCAGGCCAGTCAAGTTCCTCCACACCAAACTCGCTCATCCATGTCTTTATGGACCTTGCTTTGTGCACTGGTGTGCAGTCATGTTAGAACAGGAAGTGGCCATCCCCAAACTTTTCCCACAAAGTTGGGAGCATGAAATTGTTCACAATGTCTTGGTATGCTGAAGCATTAAGAGTTCCTTTCACTGGAACTAAGGGGCCAAGCCCAACCCCTGAAAAACAACCCCACACCATAATCCCCCTCCATGAAACTTTACACTTGGCACAATGCAGTCAGGCAAGTACCATTTTCCTGGCAAATGCCAAACCCAGACTCATCCATCGGATTGCCAGACAGAGAAGTCTGATTTGTCACTCTAGAGAACATGTCTCCACTGCTCTAGAGTTCAGTGGCAGCGTGCTTTACACCACTGCATCCGACGATTCGCATTGCACAAGTGCAGCTGCTCAGCTATGGAAACCTATTCAATGAAGCTCTCTATGCACTGTTCTTGAGGTAATCTGAAGGCCACACGAAGTTTGGAGGTCTGTAGCTATTGACTCTGCAGAAAGTTGGTGACTTCTGCGCACTGTGCGCCACAGCGTGCGCTGACCCCGCTCTGTGATTTTACGTGGCCTACCACTTCATGGCTGAGTTGCTGTTGTTCCCAATTGCTTCGACTTTGTTATGATACCGCTAACAGTTGACCGTGGAATATTTAGTAGTGAGGAAATTTCATGAATGGACTTATTGCACAGGTGGCAACCTATCACGGTACCATGCTTGAATTCACTGAGCTCCTGAGAGCGACCCGTTCTTTCACAGATGTTTGTAGAAGCAGTTTGAATGCCTAGGTGCTTGATTTTATACACCTGTGGCCATGGAAGTGATTGGAACACCTGAATTTAATGTGGGTGTCCCAATACTTTTGGCAATATAGTGTGTGTGTATATATATATATATATATATATATATATATATATATATATATATATATATATATACAGCTATGGAAAAAATTAAAAGACCACTTAACATTGATTTCTGAACTTGGAGTGGTCTCTTAATTTTTCGAAGGTATACACCAGGATATAAGGTAGAAAAATACAACATATATGGTTGGGGCTGCATTGAGGTGAGCTGGAAAACACTGTTAGATAAATGAAAGGATATTGTGAATTTGAGCAAAGCTTTCTGTATTTACAGGTGACAGGGAATTTGTTGAGTGCTTGTAATTAAGCATAAGGATAATAACAGCATCTCATCCTGTTTCCGCTGTCTACAGGATTTCTTTTTAAATGCAGAGAGAGTTATGAGATGTGCAAATAAGGTGTCCTTGATCCATAATAACACAGAAACAGATGTGACACAGGTTTACTGCATCAGTAAACAGGAGCAGACAGAACAACAAAACTTGATTAAATATATTCTTTGGGTTTTTCCCACTGAGACTACTCAAACAGCACTGAAGCAGACATTACAGACTTCTGGTCACACAGTCTCCCTCAAACCTGAATATAATGTTTACATACTTTTAGGTAGAGGAACTTACAAAGTAAACTCTCTCAAAATTATTTAATTTTAGTGTGTGTTACTGATAAGAAACAACAGAATGTTGTACAGCCAAAAAAAAAAAAAAATCATAGCATAATATTATTTGCCATTACTGTGATTTAAAAGAAGTGTGGTTATGGGCTAAAAGAATCCTGCACTGTGGCTCCTGAGCTTTCAAATGTTGAGCAGTACATGAGGCATGTGTTATAGATGAATCACCTACTTAATAAATGAAAAGACACAGGCTTAGATCAGATTTAACTGAAAGACAAATTACAGATTAGATTAATATGTCCTCTTAACACCAATCAAAGGGGAAAACCTAGTGATCACATGCTGCACTTTAGAGTAAAGTCACTCTTTCTCCCATAATTTCACTCTTAGACTTCATCCATATGGCTTAGAAGCCAAACTGAGCACATGTGACCCACTTTAACCTCTAATTGCTAGGTCAGTCCTAAACGGACACCATATTGGACCACTTACGGGGAAGTTTAAAAAGGGTCACATCAACTGCCAATCTACCATTTCAATCATATGCCACTTTATAGGTCTATTAAACCCTACATACGTTCAAATACACAAGCTTGCAAAACTATTCCACACAAAATGATCAAACCAATAAATATTTCTCCTTTTGTTTTGTAACGATGCTGATGGGCATGCCTAGTCTAAAGCTTCATAAAAGTGCTGCAGTCAGTAAGAAACCTGAGCATGTAATCAGACCCCTGCCAAAAACCAGAGGATACTCAATAGCCCCTCGCGGCGTCCAGTGAAATTTCTATGCATTGTAGCTTCCTCCAATCTGTCCTTACCTTTCAGGTCCCCCATCTATACATCCAATATAACATTATACCATACAACACAATTAGTGAATATGATATGCACTAAGGCTGACAAAAGCTGTTGACATGTCAGCATAAGTCCTTTGTGAAAAGAAAGAAAGAAAGAAAGAAAGAAAGAAAGAAAGAAAGAAAGAAAGAAAGAAAGAAAGAAAGAAAGAAAGAAAGAAAGAAAGAAAGAAAGAAAGAAAGAAAGAAAGAAAGAAAGAAAGAAAGAAAGAAAGAAAGAAAAAGAAAGAAAGACTCGACAGACCAAATGTAAACAATTTCTTCTTTAGCTGCATTTGAATATGATTATATTATGAAAAGCTTGGGTTAAAGGAATAGTTCACCAACAAAAGATTTTTCTTTATTATGCCATTCCAAACCTGTAAGACTTTTGTCTATTTGTTTTAACTTATGAAATTTTAATGAATTTTCATCAATAAAATTTACAATTTAACAGAATTTTCAAACTGTGAAATGTAAATGAATGCTGGCTATGGTGGTGTCAAGTCAAATGGGTTTCAGGAAATTTTGGGGTGAACTACACCAAAGTAAACACACAAAGGAAGTGCAAATGGATATATAAGGTCACCCATCATTTACATGCATAGAAAGATCTATGGTGACCTACAGTATGAGCTCTCTAAGTAGCATATGGAAAATCCATATGATGTGTTTTTACAGCTACAAGGGGTTGTAACCCCTGCACTATGTCTCCATAAACCGAGGTCACCCTCGAAAAACTAATCTACAAGACCCAACGATGGTAAAGGCAGTTTGCACAATAAAAACACCCTCAGCCTGAATCAATTACAAACACAATGCACGTACTCTACACACAAAAGATCCATGTCCAGCACCTTTCTTGCTTTGTACATAAATGTTATCTTTTAGGACAAAAGAAAAGAAAAGAAAAAAATAGGCAACTGAGGAGTACAGAAGGATACCCCATCCTAAACTTCAAAGACTCAGTGACAATGACATGGAATGCATGGCATGCCTTCATGACACCAGCAGGCTTTTGTCTGAACCTCTCTGGTTCTCTGCTGGGTAGAGAAGTCAGCAGGCGAGCCGCAGGAGGGCATTTACATGCTAAACACTGCTTCCTCAGG